>NC_068358.1:32153264-32243264 GCF_020536995.1 Dreissena polymorpha | reverse complement strand
AGCTTTTCACTTCGTCTTAAAATGATTACAACATCGTTACATTCTGCAGGAATATTAGGTTTTCATATAAGAGAGCCCAATTGTTTTTATAAATGATTAAAACGCAAGCATAGTTAAAGTATAACTGTAACATATGTGTTCGACCAAAACATCTGTGTACAACTAGTTATGCAGTCTACAGCTGTTTCAGCAAAAAATTATTTTTAGTAAGGCTTATCCCCTGATAATATTAAAACGTATAAGAACATTATTTATCCGTTGTAATCATGTGATAATCGGAAAAATTACCTTTTTTCATATAATGCAGAGTAGTAACACGTGTTCGGTGAAACCCGCTCCGAATGCAAATGAACATGAAAAAATCCGATTGTTTTAAGAAATTAAGTCTTGATGACAGCACATAATTACCGTTTCTTAAGGAAAGTTGACTTGTATAATGTGTATCTGCGGTTAATACTCTCAAAGTTTACATGCGTTCTATGATAGAGATACAAACAAAAGAATTCGAAACATGCTATGGTGTATTGTACCATACTTTTTACCCCAATAACAATGATTGAAATCAATCGAAAACAATCTTTCCAAAATAGCAGTTTGGAAAAAATCATTATCATCTGTGTATGTTGTATACTTATACGTAACTTTATACGCTCTGAATATGCATTTGTATTCACGAAATAACAAACATGGTTGAACCAATTATGTTTAAAGTTTTATTTTGTGTAAATTTTGTCGTTATACGAGTAATCCTAAACACAACACTGACTCTCTGACACAACTCTTGTGTAGGGATGAATTAAGTTCACACTTAAACTTTGAAAAATGAATAAATTAAAACATGTCTGTTTTGAACAAACAATTTGATTCATTTAATTTTTAACAAATATTTTATAAAATGGGAACGAAAGACAATATCGTATATGGTTCTTCTCCCTAGGTTTATATACAGTTGAATGTGGTCTGACAAATATACACATGTAAGTGGATGTAAATGTATGATGCAATATAGACCTAAGCCATAAAAGTGAAACGCTGATAATAGAGATTCATTTGTTTCATGTTATATGATAACCGTTGAAAGATGTAGTAGATAAATTGACAGACGTTTGGGATAAATAAAGTTTAAACGACTTAAAATTGAAGAAATGATGTATTGATGAACGAACAAACAAAGGTTACGGTCACTCGAAGCAAAGAACATTAAAACGATATATAAGAATAATGAACATTGATAAATACCTTTTTAAATAGTTAAAATATGTATCACCTACAAGTTTATTATTTATATAAAAACACTGTTTTAGCACAAATTGAAAGAATGTTAAGCTTGTATTACATACGATCCATCCTTGGTGTCTCAATGTTTTCAATGCTCATATATTTAAATTTTGTGCACGTAGATTACTAGTTGACTCAATTTTAACTTGACAATGCTGGGTAAAAAAGCATGTGAGTTATATGACATTCCTGCAATTACTTCATAAACAGTTCGTGCTAGTAGCTTTAACGTACACGGAGATAATCTGTGTATACCTGTTATAAACTAAGCTGGAGATTATGATACTACCTCATATGTTGCTAATACTTTACGGTACATTTCAATGCGCATGTTCGACGTAGATTTACACATTAATTATTGAAAAAAAGGCATAAAACTTATTTCCATCGGGTATATAAACGTCTGCATTCTAGCTTAATTACTGAGTTCTCATTGTCAGAGGAACGACCAAGGTAAGCATTAAATTTATAAAAGTAATAATGTCTTAAATGTATTAATATGAATTGTATACGTTTACTTTAACATCATACATAACAATTATATGTGCTAAAGTAAAAAAGCTGTATTGTGTTTAAGATAACAGATCTTAAAATATAATTTGTGGCAGAACTGTATTGTTCTTACGTGTCAAATAGTAGCTCTACCATATGTATTCATCTAAAGTTTGTCGCATATGATACGGTGTGTCTCGTCGAACACAGCCACAACTTATAGCATTGTCTTGAAAGTATTGCAGAAAATATTTGAATGTCATGTGCCCCTCTTTCTTTAAATAACCACTTATTGTTTTACCAAAATCAATTAGTGTGAACATTTTGGGGCAAACAAACACTATTAGGTAGAATCATCTTTAATTTACGAATTGGCTTATATCTGCGACTGTTGATACAAATATCCCCGCGCCTGCATTTAGATATGGGGCATCGGCTATATTAAAACTCTGGGCAGCAGACATAATCAATTAAGTACACTAAGTGTCATTGAGACTTGTTAGATTACTACTTTAACTCTAATTGGCACACGAGATTATTATACATATATATTTTACAATTCATGTCGACTACGCGCAGTTTATAAGATAAATATCAGTGACTCTAGCGAAATTGGCGGATTCCTGTTTGAACTTCTTTTGTATACCATATAATCACTAGAGTCATGATTTGAACCCGACCATTATATGTCGAACTTACAGCAAGCACATTTTTATCCAATATGTACCTTTTAAAAAGACAAATACGTTAAAATGTGTAATGGTCTTGCAGAAATACATAAAAATGCATTTGCGATAGTTATTTTGTTAAGATCATCGAAGTTAACAAGTCGTTATGTTATTGTTTCACTCTTTGCATAAAGTTCATGAAATTGAGTGAACCAAACCAAACATTTGTTTCACACTTAATTATCATTTAATAAACAAAGTGTCTCGGTCCATGAAGTTATTAAATGCTTTTTGAAACGGCATGTTTTCATCGCTGCTTTTCTAACAAAATTATGGTGTAACGTGTATGCATTATAAACTCATTCGCAAACAGTCTGTATGTGAGGCAGGCAAGACATCCCATATACAACATCCGGGTCCTCTATGTTTTGGCGGTAACTACGCTTCTGTCAAATCGTTTTCTACCCGCTTAATGTATTCAAACAAATACAAGGAAAAAAAACATTTTATAAAGTGTATGACCGGACACGCGGGGAGTATTTGAATGGAATGACAATCAAATTTTGGAATTAACGATTGAAACGTGTTTGGCATTTGTTTATGCTATCAATCTAAATGGTATACACAATTCGACCATGATTAAATGTGACAAAAACATTATATAGATACAATAGTTATATTTGAACTATTATATTGTATTCATAACAGCCTTGTTTTGTTCTTATGTTTCATTCTGTTGTTATAACTTCTCTAGTACAATACTTGTGGACGTTACGAAATAACGAAAACAACTATACAAATAATAACTATAAGCAATACATGTTTTTGGATATTCAATGTTATCGCTAAACTGTAAAAATTAAAGATCACTCAGTAAATCTGGGACTTGGTTTAATTGCTTGAGCTAAGATTGCTCTTGTATTAAGTCTTAATCCGAAAGGAGACCACAATACCAATACATAACATCTCTACTGCTTTAACCTGTAGGTAAAACGATGCTCTCAACTGTCACACTTGTGCTGTTCGTGTCATGCTGCGGCGCAGCGTTAGGCACATGGAGTTCATACTGGAACTCGTATTTGCCAGATCAAGGTTCCGGCAAGGGCGGATATTGGAACTCGTATGTCCCGCAATATGGGAACTAATGGCCGCAACAATACCCTAAATATTCAGGTAAGAAAACAATAATATATTTAATAGTATCCTAATGGATACAGTACCGAAATAATATAACAGCTACTAGGTAGAATCTGATTTGATATGTTTTATGATATTGACATTAGCATAATTCAGAACAACATACTTACATACTAAACTAACGAGTTTTAGGGTAGTATTTAATTATATGAACACAGCGCAGAAAATGCACATCTTTATCCGAAGTTTTATGTATATATTTTCACACTAGAATATGGTTATGGACATCTTTGATATCATACTGATATACATATAAGAATTTAAATTAATACGAAACATCGATATCAATTTACTTCAATTAACTAACAAACTTAAAATTCATTAAGATAAATATTTCTGGATTTGTATTGAATTTGCAAGCATTATACCACTTTTATTTAATGTTTATTTAACTCTTTATTCAATGTTTAAACATCGACTACTGCCTTGTTGACTAGTTCTTCATCGGACACAACAGAAACATGTTACCAACTCCGTATTGATATATCTGCTTTGTCAATAGTTTCTTTCTAAGTAGCACCGTTGTCCGGTTTAGTTCAATCATATTTAATATACTATGTACTGTTAAATAGTTGCATACAATTATTAAAAAGTTGGTAGTACAGATAAAATATCAAATTTCATTAGTTGTATTTCAGTGTTAAAACTTCTTTAATATAAATAATTAATAAAATACTTGAATTACGTTTGTATGTCGAAACCATTATTATTTAAGGGGGTGGCTGGCAAGGGAATAACGTCGGCTCGCAAGGTAATTCAGTGCGCGGGTATGGAAATGTCGTAGGATCACAAGGCAATGATGTGAGCGGGGGATGGAATAACGTGGGCTGGCAAGGGAATTCAGTGGACGGTAATGGCAATTACGTTGGCTCGCAATGGAATTCCGTGAACTAAGTACATATAAAATGGAACAAAATGAAGATCAACACGCACATACAATGTTTGCTTTTGTTGACAATACTTAATAAATATTATTAAGCAACGGTAACCTTTTTTATGCCATATAATTGGTATGACTTCCTATTAACTAAATTGAAAACTTTTTATGGAGACTATTAAATCACGAATTATGTTTATGTGTCGATTGGTTTTTTTTAAACGGACTGTCCAACAGTCAAAAGCGTCGTTCGACGCATATCGATATATTGGCTAACTACGAGAATTGCTTATATAGCTAAAAATACCTCAGCACTTGACATGAGCGTTGATGGTCGTGTGGTAAAGTCGGGAGGCATTTTACTCCAAAACTCCATGACTCTATGGGTCAGTGGTTCGATCCCTGTGGAGGTTATCATTTTTTCTACTTTTTAAAATTGTATTCTATATTTTTACTGGAGATTTTTAGCTCAAATGCTTAAATTTATCAATATAAAGCCTTTGAAGCAGTTAATGACAAGCTTTAATACATGCCAAAATCTGTTGGACAGTCCCATTAAGGGTACGTATTCGGTAATTATAAAACATTTATGACGAATGATGCCGGGCACGTATGGGCGGTCTGATTTTAAAACGATACTAATAACTTGCCCACTTGTATTAAAACTATGCTGTTTTGTTATCTTCAATACAACTTATTCTTAATTGTTCACATCTGCTGAATACTTACCCGGCATAAGCTAGAGATATATAAATACAAAACGAATTGTGTCGTAACGATAGTATTTCTTAAGCAAACTGCGCTATGCTTATATTGAATTCTATGATGATATAAACACATCCTGGTTTCGCTTTTTCACAACCTTACAAAAAATAAGCCAGCACGTTGTTATGTAGTTCTTGTTCAGATCACCGAAAGAAAAGCGATAAAATTTTGATGCAAAATTTGCGCTTGACAACATTTTGTGTTGTTCACAAAACAGTATTGATTACGAAACACATGTACTTCTTTTTAAAAGTTTGAAATCGGAATATTTAAATCCTCATCGCATGTTTACATGATGATTCAAAGAATTGCAATCACAGTTCTATTTCATGTGATCAGGCGCGACTTTCTTCAACAACATGGGAAAGAAATTAGCTTGATTTTCCCGCCTTATGTAATTTGTATATTGTATATTGTTATCAAAAACATTTTATGGGACTGTCAATCGTCGTCTGATCCTTACAATATCGGAATTAAATAACTGTTTTTGTAGAGCGTAACGAACTGAAACTGTATGCGTCCCGGCGAATACAAACTATAAATATGTTTTTTCTACCAACATATATTGCAAAAAATGTGAATATGTTAAATGCAACGCGTACACAGGCGCCATCAGTCACAGCCAGTATAGTCAATTTACCGACAGTAATATCCAAGATGTTTTGTTAACAAAGAAAGCCTACGTGTTCGTTAGAACTAACTAAGTATTAAAAAGTCAGTTACTTGTTATCGAATAGCTAAGACTCCACGCCAAAGAACCTTCATCGCCGAAACGATCGCTTCATTGAGAAGAAACACAGAATACTTCTTATGATAATTGACACGATTTCAACATAATAAGGCGAATATTTCTAAGCAATGCTATATTATAGACAAACCAACCTCGGATGTTATGGTTTCAGAGAATATATTTTTAAACTAATTTTGCAACAAATTCATATGCCTCATTGTTTAACACAATTGCATGGTTTGAACAAATTGGGTGGATGAACACTTGATGATGTTACACACCAGATATTGCAGTTATACGTATTTCCACAGTTTTACAAGTTTCACAGTGTTTTTAGTGTTCTGTATTACTGTATACGGCTATATAAAACATTCAACACACTACCATCCACATACGCAGCCAGTTTATGCTCAATTGGCATGATGTAAACAACTTAAGTGAGGGGACAACTATACGAAAATGCATACAGCATATTACAGTTTAGGACATGTCGTGTAAGTTAAAATTCACAGGTTCTGCGGACATCTCTAGGTAACATCTAAGGTTTGGTGGTACATTTGATAACATTTATAATCACTTTTACTTGGAACGGTCAATGCACACATATTGGGTTTAGCTGTTTCATATGCTAGTTAATCTCACACACTTCGTCCAGAATAAAAATCAAACATGCTTGTGTCCTCTGAAAAACAAAATCCATGCCAAGTGGTTTCAGTGGCTTTTCGTGTTGGCATGCACTGAGCAGTATAAGTATTACTTTATAATACTGCCCTTATAATAACCCTTTAATATTTTTATTTTACAAAACTGCCCCTGGATTTTGTTCACGTTATCGTTTCTTCGCTTCTCAATTACGTCATACGATACTCTTTCTTTGTTCCTGGCTACATTGAATTTTGTGATGTCTTACGACCAACTTTCACAGATGTAATATACATGCATGTGTCATTGGGTTTATAGCGTTCAATTTTCTTTTTATTTTCTCTGTCACAGGCGTTTCTTGTTTGATTTATTTTTTAGCAGTCACATAAACAACCAAGCAATGTTATATGGAATTTTTTACACCCATTATTGCTGCTTCTTCCTGTATTTGCGCGATGATGATTTGAAATATTAACTTTATGATGCTATATTCCTAAATCTTTTTCTATAAAGAATAAATGTAGTTGACACTTGTTCGTAGTTTCATTTCATCGTTCCTCAAAAAGTTGTAGCTCTGTTGCTCTGGTCTCTTTCCTACCATTGAGTAATTAAATGGTAATTAAATTGAATGCGTTTTAATTCCCTTTTATTATTGTTAAATTTGAGTAACAATGCTATGAGGTTACATTTTATTTACACTTAAATGTATCATGAATATTGCTGGGCCAAGTGTGAGGTTGAGCGCTCTAAAACCGGTTTAAACCCCAAATGCTTTGCGTTGACCGTTCCAAGGCGGTTACCCCAGCTTTATTCTTATATGTGTTTATGTTGTTTTGTATTGTGCTGTTTTGTGCCTTTTTTATACTGTTTTGGCAATCGGTCACTTGCCATAAATAAAGGACCAACTAATCGTATATAATAAGAATTCAATACTGCCCCAGCAGCTGGAGTTTCACTTCTTTATATTAAATACATAAGTATAAAATCAGTATTTATCTTAGTATCATTAACCCATTCTGACAGGAATAAATCCTCAACGAGAAACGTGAATGAAAATCCTACTACTATATTAACCATATTCTTGTCTGTGTTATGACTCTGAGGAATGAGACCTATGTATATTTTAAATAATAAAATCAAAACTGATCATAGGGTTCGATAGCACTGTTTGATTATTGTAATATGGGGTCCATACTGTTAAAAGGAGACCCGCGTACAGCAACCGGGGATTAACCCGACGCGATTGACCTTGATGACTAGTCATCATAATGAAATAGTCTTATGAGATACTGACTAGGGTAAACAGTTGATTATTTGAAAGTTATTTACAAACTTCTCTGTACAAATAGTATTAATATTTAACACCAGTTATTTACAGTTAAAAAATTATACACAAGAGAAACATACACAAAATAATATTTATCAGGTTTACATGTAAATCATTTTAATATGGAAAATATAGACCTTAACAACAAACTTGATTATAAACCACTAGGTTTAACTATTTTCATGAGTATTAAATCTGTTACATATTCTAATCGGAAAGACGGTACCCAGATCACAAACTACGAGTTGTTGGCACTAAAATGGTATTTATAATTTTCCCACGCACGTAACACCCAAGTCCATGTAAGCATTGTCTACTCTGGTGGAAAGTGTACGCAGTAATTTTCAATTGCTGGTATAGGTAAAAGTGCAGTATTTTAGTAAGAATATATAACTTTATATATTTTTTTGTGTTTTTTATGTATACAAATAAAATTAAATGTCAGCAGCCATTTTTTCTCTACAGAGGGAGTATGAACCAGGGTATCCACAAACACTAATCCTCTAATAACTACTAATCCAATCAAGACTGTGAGAGAGGTTCAGTGTGGGACTGAATGGTGATGAATGAAATAGCTATATTATAAATCGTGCTTGCTTTTTAGGTGAGCTGAATTCGGATACATCTTTATGATTTTTAAATGTCTTAAACATTTGATTAATTTTGTTACTAAACCCTCTAAGAGGTGGAAGCATTTTCTATTTGCTTAAAACTACTATCTCTAGTTTTTTCCTACATCTGGTCACTGGTGAGTCATTGTATTATTTTAAGTGTATTTACTTGTAGTTTGTTATAAGGGTAATCATTCTATTGGTTGAATTATATTGTATTTGTAAATTATCTAAATTCTAAATCATAATACTTATAATATGTTATGGAATTATATTTCATACCATCATCAATTATATAAATAAAATAAAAGTTGGAAACTATAACCCCGGCCTTGTGTTAACTACACAAACCCTTGCTACAAATGGTTACCCATCGGGTTCCATCTTATTGCATTAATGCCCAGTAGGTGCTCATGTGTATGTAGAGTAAACTGCGATTTTTAAACTTAAACCGGGTATCTGCTTGGTGCGTTTGACTCCTATGTCCATTTTCCACCAGGAAGCTTATATAGACTTTATGCAGTCAGACTCGTTTCGTTGGAACTATGTGATGGTGATATTTATTTTTGATTGCTTTAAAATATTCTTATCGATCGCCTTTGTGTGTTCTATTGAAAAACGTATTACCTGAAAGGCATCCGGATGAAATTTCGGATATGGAAAATGTTTGTATTTCAAAGTTTCCCTGCGGTAAAGGACCAGGCTGTTTTTTCTTATGAGACATATTTCTTATAAACAATTTTGCTCCCGATTGCTATCATGTATAAAGGGCACTTGACTGGTTGGATATGGTAACAATTCAGTTAACTAGTTTATGCATCGGCCGCCGGATTTTTCTGATTGGGTCTCAAGTGGAGCTCGAATCTTAGTCTTCTCGCTTCGCAAACAAACGCTTTAACCACTATCTCACGGACTCGATATAAATATAAATAACTAAATTTCGTCAACCGGATCATTTTTCTAACCGAACGTCTGTGCAGTGTCTACATCCCGGTAATGTGTAAACTATTTTCTTACTAGTCAGAAAATAGTAAACGTTAAACGTGTAGAGGATTTAACTGCTGTCAAGTAATATTAATAAATATCAACACTTTACAAGTTATGATTATTCTTTTATAGATGAATGAACATACCTTCATATGTGGTCTGCATCGGAATAGTCAAACTGAATGCAGTATTTGCTAATCCGCAACTTAACTTGGTATTAAGCGATTGTTCATATCGATCAGATCAAATACCCCCCCCCCCCTTACTTAATTCTTTAAAAAATGCGCGCATATACATCTCAAAAGGTTAGCAATAAAACGAAAATAGAAGTATCCCAATGTGTTTTTGACGATGCTGCGAAGCAGCTCGTCTAAGTTATCATACCATGAAAACATTCTTCACAATGGCGACCTATGTAAAAGACCGAGCCAGTCTGATTGAGACAGCTCGATTCTTCTAATCGGCATACCTCGCTGATTATTATTGATACATGTAAAGGAAGCTCAGCTATAAATAGGACAGCATATTCTAGGAAAATGATTTAATAATAGTTTGAAAACATTAATTTCAAATCAGTTATATTCAATCCGTTATATGTTTATAGATCAATGAAACAACTATGCATTTTCTGTATTGTATTTGACATTTATCGTGATTCTGAAAAAAATACGAATGAAAACGTGTATAATTATGATATACCTGTGAAATTAAAAAGCATGGTGTAATTAAAGATAACGTAATGTTATAACCACAAACATTTTACTGTAACGTAACTTTTTTTTAAATAAGTGGAACAGAAAAAAAACGTCGAAAATCTTTTTAAAGATATTTCTTGTTATATTTGATCGAGATTGTGACCCGCCTCCCAGTTTCGCTGAATGGGTCAAGTTCATAATGGGTATTACTTTCCCGTACCCCCACCCAAAAAATAAAAAATAAAAAAAATTCGTACCTAATTTTATCGTACCCAATTTGTTTTTCGTATCCAAATTCTTTTTCGTACCCAATCTTTTTGGCATATTTTTTGTACCCAATATTTTCGTACCCATTGTTTCGTAGCCAAAATGTTTGAACCCACATACACAATTATGGTGATGTAGATACACGTAAATTGATGCTTTTATATACATCCTCTTCAAAAGCATCGTCACACCAGTACTGTCAGTACTTTGATTAATAAAATGTACGATTTGATTAGAAATTATCTGTGTCTTGAGTTTTTAATCAATACATATTAGTAAACATTGATTTTCTTGCCACATATAGAGTATGAAGTTAAAATTAAATTGATTGTATTAAATATTGAAGTCGAAAATACCGTCAAAAAGTCTCGCTGTTCATCCGTCAGTGTGTACGTTTGTGTATTATTAATTCAAGTATTTGTTCTTTCATAAATGGTTGCATTTTCTAATTAAATACAAAAATAATCATTATGTTTAAATTGTATTTTTTTTTAATGTCGCAGTCAAACTTAGAGGTTTCACAAATATATCGATAGCAATTAGATCTATAACTAAGTGCATTATTATGATTGATTGGAGGGAAGAGCATATCGATTTTCAGGAAAACAGAACGAAGATCATTTTCACAGACGCTTGTTACATGCAATAATGAAGGTTAATATTTGAATATCAATAATAATAATTAATAATTAGAAAACGTTTCAAGAATATTAAACAAAGTATGCATATATTAATCATAAAATGTCAACAAATAAAATGTCATACTCTTAGACAAGCTGTTTAAAATACTACTAGTTTTACTACAACAACAACAACAACTACTACTACTACTGATTGATTGATTTTATTTGGTAAACATATGAACATTACATAGTTACTACATAATGCAGACAATATAAATATATTATCACAGCAATATACATAGCAAACCATGGAATGCACACACAATATCAAGGATAACACAAAAAGGAGAAAAATGATTTTCACTTATTTCCATTGTGGTCCTTGATATTGGTGGCAGTAACCATGAAACAGTCATGTATTAGATATTTAATAATGTATATGTATCACAATATGTACTGTTTAATAAAGTATATTACTGATTAAGAATGAACAAATATAACCACGTGTTCATTATTATCACAGAAGTTGCATAAGAAAGTTACACACTGCATATGTAGTTAATAAACACACTTTGAAGCATACTATAAGTTTAAGAATAATTATGAGATCCTTGCATCTTATTGATCATAAGACTTAAAAATGTATCACAGTATTTTAACAGAACATAAAATTCATAATAAAAATTATACTATTAAAAGCTATAAAGACTATAAAAACTGTTTCTTGATGGCACCCTTGAAATTGTTAGGTTTAGGTACATCCCTGATGTTTTGAGGAAGATTGTTCCATAAACAGATACCATTATATGAAAATGTTTTAGAACCAAAACTTCCTATTCTTGGTTTGGAAAAACGACCAGAGTCTTCAAATGTTAAATTTTCAGCAAAATGATCAGATTCTGGCTGAGCTACCATATTAGACTTAGTACAACGATTATGTACACCAGACACTGGCTTAAAATTCTCACCCATATACTCTGGTGCAAGGCCATTTTTAATCTTATGTACATGACAAAGTATGATTTGTTCTACTCGTTTTGAAACAGGCAGCCAACCTAAATGTGAAAACTGTTCTTGACCAACATGTGATCTGTTATCCATTTTCAGAACAAACCTAATCATCTTGTTTTGTGTAGTTTGAAGCCTATTTTTAAGTGACTGAATAAGACCAGGGTACCAAAAAGAGCAGGCATAGTCAAAGTGGCACTGTATAAGAGACATGACAAGGAGTTTTCTAGTGTGCAATGGTAAGAACTTACTATTTCTGTATAGGAACTTTAATCTTGAGTTTGCCTTTGTAATAATTGACCTAGCAATGGTTTTACCAGACAGGAACTGGTCCAATATAGCACCTAGGTACTTAACAGAAGTTGATGGAGTACTACTACTACTACTACTACTATCACTACTACTACTACTACTAAGTCAACTTTGTTAGTTGTTGTGTTTCTTTTTCATTTTTGTCAAATCAATCCCATGCTTAAAACAGACAGACAGAGAGACAGACCAACAGAGAGACAGGCAAACAGATAGACAGACAGTTTATCAGTCTACGCAGCAAGTTCAATTGTAATTGAGTAAATCGGGTATAGAATTGGACGCGACTAATGTCAGACATAAATGCATGTGCGTTAAGTGTTGTCCCAGATTAGCCTGTGCAATTCGCACAGGCTAATAAGGGACGACACTTACCGCTTTTATGATATTTTTTTGTTTAAAGATGTTCTCTTCTTCTCAATATATATATATATATATATATATATATATATATATATATATATATATATATATATATAATATATAATATAAAGAAGTGAAACTCCAGCTGCTGGAGCAGTATTGAATTTTCATTAAAAACAATTAGTTGGTCCAACATATAATATGTGCGTACTTTTAATTTCGATGCAATTTACTTGCCATTAAAATTATCATTAATTTACATTGTATGTTGTTATTTTTTTAAGTGGCAATGTAACGAGTTTTGTTTTTACACCACTGCTAAACTATTTATTTTATGTTGACTGACTGTTATTTTTACGTATATATTTTGAGTGATAAAATCCATTTACATCTCGACTAAGTGTTATGTGGGTAAAGAGATAATTTTACAAAGTACACACAATTGCCCCTGTACATAATATACTTGTCTCTGGCAAACGAATATTCGGGTCGCTATTACAATAGTGAATGTCCGATGTTTTCTTTTTAATTTGTTAAAAGTTATTTTCTTAAATGTCTCTGAAATAACAATGTAAATGTGCGATTTTAAATTGTGTGCTCAAATTACCTGAACAATGTAAGGAACGTGTGAAGCGTATCATGTCGGGCTGCCCACATGGTCTCGCACAGTTCAAGTTTTGTTCTCCTACCCATCTCTTCTGTTCCAACGGGGTCAGTTTCCAAATTCTCATGGAACCGCAAAAGCCGTTTGGCAGAGTAGTCAAAGGCAAACGCTATTGTTGGACAGTTGCCATCATGTTCTTAGCGTGCATCGAGTCGTAGGCGTGTATAATAGCGAGATTCAAACAGTGCGCCTTGCAGTGAGTGTATACAGCTCTTGCGACGATGGCTTGAATGCGAGCCTGGACTCCCTTCTGCTTCCCGGACATATCCGACACACCATCATAACATTGGCCGCGCATTTTCTGAATGTTTACTCCATGAGCTTGAAGGTTCTCGGGAAAGGCATAAGCCAGAGCTTCGCCGGTGGTAGACTTGCATTCGGCAAACCCAACGAACTCCTGCCGGAGAAATGCTTTCTCTGCATCGTAAAATCGAAGGCATAGAGCCATTTTGCTCCATAGTGACAGCATCAGTGGCTTCGTCCGCCATGAATCCGAAGTAGAACGACTTGTTGCATGCTTTGACAATATCTGACGCGATCAAAGATCCACATATTTCAATCTGAATCTGTGGGGATAAATATAATGTCTTACGATCTTCGCTTTCTAGGTGTCCACCCATGATAGTGTCATGCTGTGCCGGGCGTTTCAACAACGCTCTGAAATTTCCCGTTTCCTCATCGTCACTGCCACGCAAAGCAATATTTTGTATTCCACAAAACACAATTGCATCCACGATGCCTACAATACTTTTTCTGTTTTTCGCTACAAGAGCGTTGTAATTTACATTTAAGGTACACTCAATATCTTTATTTTAACCTCGTTCAATTGCTTAGAAATCGTCGGCCCTTTCTACTCGTGCAATATGACCAGTTTTTTTTTCGTGTTTCTTCAGAGGGAATAGTTCTTAAATTATTTCGGTTGAATCAATCTGGAACCTCTGTAATGAAAATATTTATTGGTCACACAATAAGATCAGTAACGTATTACGATATCTTTGTTTAGAAGTGTAGCTAGCCTTAAAGATATCCGCGCGTGAGCCATTTCAAATGTGTGCACATAAAATATAATAACGCGTTTCTGATGGTTTAAACCTTTGCCGGAACATATTTGAAACTGGCATACCTCAGTATTTTACAAAATGATGATAATTTGGAAAATATATTAAATTTCATGAATTTGCATGCACAGAGGACACTAAGGTTTAACCTACCTGGTAGGGAACTTATACAAATGAACAGTCGGCAGTCAACTATTGTATTTTAGAAAACAACGATAAAGCGCAGTCGATAATAATGTCATGTATAGTCACCACCAAAAGACACGTGACCTCGCAGGTAAATCATGCGTATTCTATGAAGTAAAAAAACAACAACAAAAAAACGTTAAGACATTTTAAGTGTTTTCGATATGAAAACACATCTCTCGCATAAAAAATATGTCTAACCCGGGTTAGGCATCACATTTTATTGCATTTTTTCGATCACTTTATTTTTGATTTTTTTTCCAAACAGCGTACGCACATGCGTATTTGCGTATGCCCAGCTACGCCCCTGACTACTACTACTACTACTCAAATGAAATTTGTTATCAGAAACACCATCCCGAACGTTAATGTGAACACGTTTGTAATCTGTAACACACTTCCGAATGTAAATGTTATTAAACCATGATGTTAACAGACTGTTTCTTAAAATATTTACAGTGCACATTTATTTGTGTTGACCATTGTTAATAAAAACGGCGCGAAAATTATGCAACATGTACAACGTCGCGTCATTTGCATAGAAAGCGTGGGTGTATTGAGCGTTGAGAGGATTTACGCTTGTTCAGTAAGTATATTTCACAAATCTATAAATAGTCACTTATGACGAAATTCATTTGATACTTTAGACTACTATGCGGTTCTTTATTAATGGCAATGAAGCAACGTATTTAACAAACGCTCAAACATGTTTAAACTGGGGTCACCGTCTTGGAACGGTAGAATCAAAATGCATTTACCCCATATGTGAAGAAATGTGTTGACATGTTTCCCTGTGTTTTGAGCCAGAAGCAAACTTTAAACACTTTTTTTCAATTAAGCTATTAAGTTAAAAAACCACCTAAACGGTTGTACGTTTCTTTACACAAACTATTTCTTTATTGATATTTTAAAATGAATTTCGTTTTAATACAGGTAAATATTATACCCCAAGTTGATTTGTTGAACGAAAAACTGGATATAACCTTTGAGAACTAAATTCACATTAATCATCATATAAAACACAAACCAGATCGTAACCATCTTGGTTATCAGCTCATCCGAGAGACGGTTACGTTTCAGCAAAGGGAAAACCAATTATGGTCAAATGACTAGTTTATAAAGCAGTTTTATGAGCTCAAAACACTTAAATATAGCTGATCGGTTGTTGATAAGATTCCTTATGGGCAGGATGGTAAGTGTTATGTTACCTTTTAATGGAGCTCAGGTGTACATAAACCCGCGAAACGCCACAGCGCGTCGTTATAGCTGTAATGCAATCTTTAAAATGTAGCATTTTGAATTTAATATGCGAAGATTGTACACTAACATTAATTACGCACCCATGTTTTTGTCAAAGCGATATTGCTTTGCTATGTCGTGGGATATATAACCTTCAGTGACATACCTGGCGCTATATGCGAGGGTATCGGAGTGTATTTTTGCAATTCTGGACGGTTGTCGTTTTCGCAATCCTCAAACTCGCCAACACACCAGAACAAATAAACACTAATCAGATACCACACAGTTTTGTTGTTTAAACATTTATTTAGCCATGGCTTTTTGCTATACACAGTTATTTCGTAAAACACACATGCATTAGCCTAGATAAGCGACAAGCTAATCCACCGCGACCTACATTCTGTACAACGTAGAAATAAAAAAAAACATGATCGAATCTCGGGGATATAAAGTTTCAAGCAATACAGGCTCAGCAGCACTATATTTGTGTCAGTCGAATGAACCTTCAAGGTGTGTGTATGTTTTTTTATAGACCGTATTTTTCTGGATTGTTTTTTTTCTAACTGACTGATGAATACCTTTTAAAAAGCGAATGCTAGAAAATAATTAATAACAACAAGAAACGACATATTTTATTTATTGAAAGCCAAATTAGCATACTCTGTGTTACCGTATTTACGTAACGAACAATTTAAACGTGGATGAATAACAAACTGGAACATAAGATGGGAAGACATGGTACATGAACGTCAACGAAATCATAATTGATACATTTTGATGTTCTGTTTTTACAGTCAAAAAAGTCATTAATGTAAAATGTTCAATATAGGCACAAGTTTCGGTTCCGCAACACTTACGATAAACTTATTGGTATCAGTATTATCAGTCAAGCATTATACATGAGGTTACACAACAAAACACGCAATAGTGTATTGGACTCTCGTTATCCCAATATACTTGTTGATCAGCAATATTTTTATTTTCCCTAATCTATTAATAGCCTCAGATTTTAAGACATGACCTGAGCGAAAATACCACGTTGCTATGACGTATAACATATTGGACTATTTATATCATTCATAGGACTCTACTAGGACACGTATAATTCAACAAAATGTTTCTTGATATTTCTATATATTATCCGTTTACAATTGTTCCATTTAACATGATATTCACAGTGTGTGTCCATTTGTAAATTAATGTAGTTGAAGGACTGAAATCTGTGGCGTAAATGATTCAACAATTTTGTTCGCTGATCAAGCTCAAAACGATTTTTAAAACACGGTATGAAAACAAAAACTATCAACACCCACAAAACTGATACACATTTTTTACCTGATGATGTTAAGGCTGGAGGTTGTCAATAACATATTAAAAGTTTACCAAAATCGGTCCTCCGGAAAGTTTTTTTTAAGATGGCTGCCAAGACGGCCGCCAAGATGGCCGCCAAGATGGCCACCGAGATGGCCACTAAAGGTTACGCATGCGCAATTAATTTCCTTCTGTATTACATATAAAATAGTTGAAGTTCGATATCAATTTTTACCATGATCAAGCAATGACCCACTATATCATCATACATCATTGGAAAGATAAATGCATAATCTTTTAAAAATGGATGTCATTAAATTCTATACATTGTAACTCAAAATATTCACCTTAGAATAGGCAAACCGGTTTTGACAGCTGTGCAGTCGACCATTTTGGGCTCAAATAGTATGACCTACTTTCAAAGCCGGGAACCATCAACAGAAAAAGTAAAGCACAAAAATTGCTTTTTTTCTTATTGCTTACAAATATACCTTCAAATTGATACCAAAACATTCCATTTGCAATGTATTTTACAAATCCTATGCAGCATGCACTGAACAATGTGTGCTAAGTATCAAACTGACTGCATTCAACCCTAAAAACAGGAGTTCCGGTTTGGGGTTATGTGACCTTTAAGAGAACCCAACCCCTTCACATTTAAATTAAAGGTTCTTTTCCCACAGGTATAATCTGTTTTGAGAAAAATCACAAAGTTCAGGTACAATGACACACAGATTAATTCATAAAAGTTGCCGTTGAAAGCACAATGCGTAACAGCGTTTCGCGTCAAGAATTAAGGTAGAAGAGCCAAAATTGGTTACATCATACATGCAGCACTTAGACTCCATACCAGGCATGTCTTTCGATTCTAATAGGCAAAGCTGATCTTACATATGACTTAATAAGTGAGAAAAATCATCAATGGCAATATTTGTGCATCGAAGCAGGTTTTGAACTGGATTCGAACAATTTTTATTTTTTTTGCACATTTTAGGTAAAATCCATGTAGAAGCAGCAATTCTGATGTCATTTGACCCAACAAAAGGGTTTGTTTGCATGGAAAAACAACACACTTGACTTCCTGACTAAAAAAAGTCATCGTCAGACATGGGTTTTAAGTCTTTTGTCACACCTGGACCTATGATTCCTTGGTTCGAGTTCCGTCTCGGGCAGGCCCGGAAAGTGTCAGTCTGGCCCGGGTGCTCAATTCCGTGTTATCTGAGAAAACAAAAAGGTTTTTTGTGCACATTTACCCATTACGGTGCCAACTAATGTAAGTAAGATACAATTAGAGTAAGCTTTCAATAGTCTTTCTTGCTTTATTTGCTGCAAATGGTTAATTCGCCACGCCGGCATCACATTGTCGGGCACACCGGCAAAGTTATCGCCACAAAATTTGGTTTCAGAGCTGCAGTCAATGTAAAACACCCAATTTTCCTAATTTGGGTGACAAAAGTGTGCCAGGATATCAAAGAAATCATTTTACAATAGATTTAATTGAAAATAACGGCGTACTAACCTGCAAAGACACCGATCCTCTCGATACGACTGGGCGAGTGTTGAGGGCCGTCTCCGAATCAGTCATGCTGTACAGTTTTTGATGGCCTGTCACTTCAGCCGGACTTGTAAACTTATTGGACGACAGTTCAGGCAGAGCTATAGACCCATTTCGACACCGCCTACAAATGCACACTAAGGTTTACGCATAATATTAAGGTCACTTAAATACAGATTCCCTGGTGTTTTTCATGCAGGGTCTATCGCAACAACATTCTTCCAGGAAAGAAAGCATTATATTATTATCATTTTTGTGTTTTCAGCTGAATACTTGATTTTACTTGAACTCAGCAAGATATCCAAACAGGTAAAATAAGGCATAGTAGTGTTATTCTGAGTAGATCTGCCTGAATGGGTTGAAGGCGAAGGCAGATAGAAGTGTCGATCCAAAATTGGCGGGCATTTTTACCAGCAAAAGGCTCAAAAAGTAAACAATAATAATAAATACGGATGAAATAAATACATGCATTACGTTCATTATTGAGATTGATGCAAATTAATGTCAAAATGACACTGAAAAACAATACCGGATGTTTAAGTAGTCTTAGAATATGTCTCCGGAACAGGTTTCGGTGTGATTTTCCAGCATTTACCCTCCTTATGACCCCAAGTGCAACAGCCTAATTGCAAACAGCCCTAATTTGGGTCAAAATGACATCTGGCAGTTATGTTTTGCAATACAGAGAGTTTTTGACGGCCAAATGTCAAAATTCTGGCAGACGATTAACTTGGTCGGATGTGCTTAAAGGTTACGCATGCGCAATTAATTTCCTTCTATATTACATATAAAATAGTTGAAGTTCGATATCAATTTTTACCATGATCAAGCAATGACCCACTATATCACCATACACCATTGGAAAGATAAATGCATAATCTTTTGAAAAAATGGATGTCATTAAATTCTATTCACCTTAGAATAGGCAAACCGGTTTTGACAGCTGTGCAGGCGACCATTTTGGGCTCAAATAGTATGACCTACTTTCAAAGCCGGGAACCATCAACAGAAAAAGTAGAGCACAAAAATGGCCTTTTTTCTTATTGCTTACAAATATACCTTCAAATTGATACCAAAACATTCCAGTTGCAATGTATTTTACAAATCCTATGCAGCATGCACTGAACAATGTGTGCTAAGTATCAAACTGACTGCATGTAACCCTAAAAACAGAAGTTCCGGTTTGGGGTTATGTGACCGAAAACATAATTCTGATAATAACTATTTAAGTATCTACTCAAATTTTATGATTTGGGTGTCTATACACAGGTTTTAGGGGGCAAAGAACACAATAAGATAATAAAAAAATGTTAGTCTATTTTGCAACATAGAAATTCAACATGACCTCCAAACGGCCGCAAACACAAAGATCACACGTGCATAACTATCAGACTAAAAAGGAGGAATGTTGTTTTTCTGGGGGAAAAGCCTTACTAAAGAAATACATGTTTGGCTTTCAAACACAATTTGCTATATATATTTATGTATGTATATATTTCTAAACCAAACATGAATGCCGCTCACAAGGTTGTGCTATATTCGTCATGTTTTCATCAATTACGATATAGTTTGTCCCTTAAACAGCATACTTAGAAATATTGTATATTTTCGAATTAAATATGGGATCAATTGCATTCCGGTAGTATTATTTCGTGGTAATTGTATTTGAGAGACCTACTTTTTTTATTGAAATAATCAGATATAAAACTAAAATAATAAATCAAGTACATGTCTTAATGTGAATGATAAGTAGTCAATATATATACATGTATAAGTGTCGAGGTTTGTGGTTTTGCAAAATGTGCATAGTAACGAAGTTCGTGTAATATGCAAAATAGCTTAGTGGAACAATATTTTAAAATCTGCAACCATATATCTTTTATATTTTAACCAAATAGCATTTGTCAGTAAAACATTTTGTTAAGGCAACGTATCTACGTAAACATTAAACCAAAGGCGGGAGCAGTCGTGTGAACACACCGATTTATAACATTTTAACGATCAGCAAAGTTACCCGATTACGACTGCAGTACAACCGTATTTAAAACCGTATTTTAAACCATATCGTGAGAACGTATCACCAAACTCAATAAATCAAAGGAGAATTCGTTCGAACAGAACGATTTACTGAAACGACCGCATGATGTGGCAATTTAATAATTGTATTAAAATAGATATTAAACCCCCATAAGTTCAATGGTTCAAAGGATACATGGTTGAACAAATTTCGTTGATATTATCGATATCCGAACGTTACAGGATTGAACAAAAGTAAATGATGTTCTCACAACCAATTTAAAATACACCTTGTGTTAGTTGAGACATGTTTTCAAAATTCATTAGAGCGTAGTATAATAACAACATTTTACAATTTTGAAATGATATCAGGCGCGCTATTTTCAGTTTATAGAAATGCATCTTTTAACATTAATATTTTTCAAACCGTAAGTCTGGGTTTGTGGAATATTTGATGTTTGTTTGTTTGGTTGTTTCAACTGTTACTTTTAAAAAAAAACAAATCTACGTTTATCGCCGCAACATGTATTACTTGCGTACGGAAATACCATATATACTGTCGTTCGAAAAATAGGTCGTAATCGTATGTCAACTGCTCATAACACGGAATTGCAGTATCCATATTGTGTCCTTCGAGCATCGTCCCTTTAAATCAGGTATGCTCACTTTACAAAATAATGTAAGATGCTATAAACTGCAACCAGTCATAACGCATCAAGGTTCAGTGTTATGTACAAACAGGTGGGCCACCCCTTGTACGCAGTCAAAGAACATGTCAAACATTAAAAGGAAAAGGATAATTTATAATGAATAAACTAAAATTAATGAATAATAGTTTTGGTCGCTGTGTTGCATTTATACTAAAATGGCACAATCACAAAATGTTTTGTATGTCAATATAGGTGAGTACATCTATTTTGATCATTGGACCTGGGTTATGTAAAGTGTTTAAGTTAAGGCGATGTCCCTTGATTGCATGTTATTTTAAAAGAATTGGTGGCCAGTCTGAGTACGGAGGTTTGAAAAAAGAAAATACCTTTCACGTTATATACTAATTGGGATTAAAGTTTTTGAATTGAATGCGTGGCATAAGTTACAATCTATCTCTGGAAAATGAAAAGACGTATAATTCATGACAAAAAAGAGCACATTTAATACGTGTATCTGTATTCATGTTTGTGATAAAATAGTTTGAAAAAAATTGTGTTTACCAACGCGCTTTAATAAACGAATAAACACATCAATGAAGATATCACGACTAAATGTGGTGAATGTTTTACAAATTAATAACTGCGGTTAAAAATAGGTAAATCAACCCAAGTACGCAGTAGGAATCAACAAACCGTATCTGGTGACGGGTGTATTTGTATTCAAACATAACTAACCGGTTTTGTTGATTATTGCATTTTAATATATCCGTCCTGGTCCAATGATTGAAATCTGCGAAGCGAATATAGTTGGGAACGGAGGACAAACTGTTCATCATTTGGGTGGATAAGCTAGAATGAAATACATTGCTGTCGGAATACTCGTGGTCTTTGTGGCATTGGCTGCTGTTGCTTCTGTGGAAGATGGTAATGCTTTACGTTATTAATTAAGTACTTATTATTTATTACTTTTATTCATTTAATTCTTTCCTATTTTATCGATGTCAATATATTGGGAATACTTGTATGATACAATACCACTGGAACGGAGTTTGAATGGCACATCCACGTTAAACTGTTGTCTTACAATTTTAGTTGTTTTGATATCGTTGTTAATCCGCTAATTTTATTTTGAGTTAGGCATTATACTCTGTAGCCATCAACAATGGAGGAGCGTTATCCTTTCTTTATTGGAAAAAGGTGACATCGATCAGTCGGCTTGATAGCATGTTGTGGAATAAAATACATATCAAATGATAACGAAATGCTGTGTTACTCAATTTGAAACGACAACTCAGGATAATGGTTAACATTTTATTTTAACGCCTGATTGCGACGAGTTTAGGGCTCAAATTGCGCACGCTTTCATATTACTGCTAGCAAGACGCATGCAACAACTACGTCCTATTATATCTTATGGTGGCTAGCTAAACCCCGCATCGCCTGTATATGCAAGACGGTATTTTATTAAAACTGTAATTGTAAACTTTGTCAAACACCCTACCGCCTTGTTGAGCTGAATTAATTCCCTGTTTCTGCTCATCTCAAAACGACTGAAACCAAGACGGTAATAATCGTCATAGCCTGTTGGTGGGACCTGAAGCAGCCCCAACAAATTACCTTTGAAATCCACTATAAATATTCATTGAACTCCAACATGGCGTTGAAATGTTGATATCTTAACCCAATAACTACTCACCAATTATTAAAAAGAAAAGGCATACTACGCTCGAGAAAAAAAATTGATTCACGGTTTTACCCCGAAATCAAACAAACAAAAAATAATCACTTAAATATTCAACAATGTATTTAGTACAAACTAATGTGTATAGTATCGTTGATATATCGTAGTCAGATTGGTTCCGAAGGATTTCAATCTTTATACCTGTACTTAAAGCCCCATTAACACTCAAAATCAACGAATATTTCGTAAAAATCAAGTTAACCCATAAGAATTCCTTACAGCAATAGCCAACATTGCAACGGTAGATGTGATCTGGTATCATAGCTTTTACGAGATACAATATGCTCTTTTTTATTTGTTGTGGTACAATATATTCAACACATATTAATGTACCATTTGAGTGTTCATGTGTCGTATAAGTAGATATCGTTGCGGGAAATGAAAATGGAATATATTGTACCACAAAATAAATAAAAAGGAGCATTTTGTATCTTGTTAAATCTATGTTTTCCGACCACATGTAGCGTTGAAAGTAAGGCTTTTGCTATAAGGAGCACTGTTTATTTATTGGTTAACTTTATTTTACGAAATATTCGTTGATTTTGAGTGTAAATGGGGCCTTGATGGACTTCTTGTTTATTCCTACACGTGTAAACTACATTTACATTCGTTTTCCACCCTAGACAATTTCATATTGTTATGTCGTCGGCTTTTATAGTTAGATCCACTACTATTTTTGAAAAGGCCTGTTAATTTACGCAGTCAACGTGTATGCATCTGAATCAAAATAATATTTTCTTTGGGAAATATGAGAATTAGTTTCGAATCAAATTCTGTCGTATTAACATTTAGTTTATTCAGTTTACATTTGGTATTGGAATGCATTATATTGTTTATTTTCTTGATATATTTTCTAATATCCATGTGCATACATCACTTTTCATACGAACATTACGATATTTGTATGCTATAAGTCACTGACCCGTATTTAAATATTCGATTATGCATACATGCAAACCAACGGACATAAGCCTGTGGTGTTGGAAATAGACAAATTTAAACTCTTCTAATTTTTCAGACAATCTTTCGGAGCAGGAACTACTCGAGGCGGTGGAACGTGCACTGGAAAAGGTAACAATTTAAATGAGCCTCAATCTGAGAAAAGGTCGTTTAATGCATGTGCGTAAAGTATCGTCCCACAGGCTAATCAGGGACGACACTTTCCGCTGCTATATTTCGTTTAATCGAAGTCTCTTTTTGGCGAACATCTAGTATTGGCGGAAAATTGACTCACCAATGCACTACTTTTAAAATGTATTGACAGCTTTTGTTACACCAAAAAACTTGTTCGTGGAATAACTTGTGATAAAAAGAGTTTACACTCGATTTGCCTCCATACTATATGTTATTTCACTCGTTAAAACAGGATCGCATATTTCTCAATTACAAACTCAATTTCTGATCTTAATTTATAAACTATGATAATAAATAAAAAGCTTGTCCAACAATGGAAACGATCCTATTTTCAGATGAGCAACAACGAAGAGGAACGTATGGAGTTTCCGGAGTGAGTAGAACAGTTTCTTAACCTCGTGTATTACTCCTACTGCGAATATTACAACTATGCATTCTCCTACTGATATTTCTGATTAACCCATTTATGCCTAGCGTGTAGAAAAAAAGACTTGGCAAACAGTGTAGACCCACTTGAGACGCCGCATCATGCGGCGTCTCATCAGGGTCTGCGCTGTTTGCTTAAAGGGATTTATATAAGAAATATTCTTAATATTGAAATAAATATACTAAACATCCCTAATTTTGGAAATAAATTGATCCAATTTAAAAGGATAGGAGAGTCCACTCGGCATAAATGGGTTAAACTGTTGGTGTTCAGCTTGCTCTACGCGCCGCATACTGCCCGATATTTTACATACTAAGCAGTTTTCGGCATACAAATATCACATACTGTCCCTTATCTGGTTTTGTCGCCTGATATTAGTAGTTTACACTTACATGTTTCCTTCTCGAGTGTTTGTATTTTGATTTAATAAAACAATTGTCTGCATTATCTGCAGAGACCGCCATTTAGGGACAGCATACAAGCGATGGGGATGGGGAAGAAAGGTGGTGCGAACCGTAGGAGATGGTGTACGCAATGCGGTGCGAACCGTAGGAGATGGTGTACGCCGTGTGGTGCGACAAGTAGGAAAGTAGGAGATGGTGTACACATTGCGGTGCGACACGTAGGAGATACCGCGAACCGCGTGGGAAAACGTTGACGATTTTGTGAAATATTTCAACATTGCAAAAAATTAAAATCTTAAAGCATTTTTTTTTAAACAAGACATAAGCTTTATATTAAAAGAAGCACCCTATGTTTTAAAATGAATTATGTAATAAACTGAACTATTATCATATATAACATATATAACTACGCATTTTACCCTCCTCTATATTCAAAGTTTAAATGCGTTATTTATGTTTAAGCGAACATAGCAACTCAACAAAAAATCTTCTTCTAAAAATACCCACATATATGCTTTATGCTACTATGTTTATGTCTTTGTTTACACAGATGTAATAAAGCAGAAAAATATCAAGAACCACAGTGTATATTCCTGTTCCAAAATAATAATTGGGCTAAAGTCCCTCGGGCCGTTATGTCGGCAGCGGGCTGATTAGAGACGTCCGGCCCAGCTCAGCCGTGTGTTATTGTCTAAATCAATGGATGGATATAGCTTTGTTTTCAAATTTTCAAAGATCTTATGGTCCTACCGAATATATTAAAATTTGGTAAAGACGAAAGAAAAAAAAAGAATATCTATAAAAACCAAGTGTTTACTCTTTTATTGACATACATTGCGAGGTTACCCTACTTAAACATAAAGTTACAGACAAAATAGCCAAAACCTACAGACAACTTGACAATAATCAGTAGGCATGTTAATTTAAGACAAAATCAAATCGCAAACGTCTACTCAATATTTATAGGGGTGTTTGAAGCAAATCAATCACATCAGGCAACATCGACTTTAAGGTCTTTTTTGGCTTTTAGGGAAGAACACTTGGCAATAACTCTTGTGTAAAATAGTCTAATTGGTGGTAGTGTCTTATATTTGGCATGACTTGCATATAGTTTAAGCCCGTGATAAGTGCAAGACCTACTGATTGACTGAAATAATGATGTTGTTGGTGGTAGTGCTTTATATTGCTCTTGATGATAGTTATTGCCCGTGAGAAGTGCAAGGCCTACTGATTGACTAATGATTCGTACATCATCGTTTAATATTGGTTAAACAATTAAGTTCGTTTGCTGAACTTTATTTATAAAACAAGGTCTGTTTGTAAAACATGCATGCCCCCATATGGGCTGTCAGTTGTAGTGGCAGCCATTGTGTGAATACGTTTTTGTCACTGTGAACTTGACCTTTGACCTAGTGACCTGAAAATCATTAGGGGTCATCTGCCAGTCATGATCAATGTTCCTATGAAGTTTCATGATCCTAGGCATAAGCTTTCTGGAGTTATCATCCGGAAACCATTTTACTGTGTCGAGTCACCGTGACCTTGACCTTTGACCTACTGACCTGAACATCAATAGGGGTCATCTGTAAATCATGATCAATGTACCTATGAGTTTCATGATCCTACGCGTAAGCCTTCTTGAGTCATCATCCGGAAACCATTTTACTGTGTCGAGTCACCGTGACCTTGACCTTTGACCTAGTGACCTGAAAATCAATAGGGGACATCTTCGGGTCATGATCAATGTACCTATGAAATTTCATGATCCTAGGCTAAATTATTCTTGTGGTATCATCAGGAAACCATTTAACTGTTTCAAGTCACTGTGACTTTGACCTTTGACCTAGCGACCTGCGAATTAATAGGGGTCACCTGCCAGTCATGATCAATGTACCTATGAAGTTTCATGATCCTAGGCGTAAGCATTCTTGAGTTATCATCAGGAAACCATTTTACTGTGTCGAGTCATCGTGACCTTGACTTCGACCTAGTGACCTGAACATCAATAGGGGTCATCTGTCAGTCATGGTCAATGTACCTATGAAGTTTCATGATCCCATGCGTAAGCGTTCTTGAGTTATCATCCGGAAACCATTTTACTGTTTCGAGTAGCTGTGACCTTGACCTTTGACCTGGTGACGTGAAAATCATTATGGGTCATTTGCTAGTCATGATCAATGTACCGTTGAAGTTTCATGATCCTAGGCGTAAGCGTTCTTGAGTTATCATCCGGAAACCATTTTACAATTTTGAGTCACTTTGACCTTGACCTTTGACCTAGTGACCTGAAAATCAATAGGGGTCATCGGCGAGTCATGATCAGTGTACCTCTGAAGTTTCATGATCCTAGGCGTAAGCGTTCTTGAATTATCATCCGGAAACATTTTTAATGTGACCTTGAACAGTCTAGATATGTATTTGGATTGATTTTGTCAAAACCGCAATATAACAGCTAAAGACAAGCTGTAAGGTCCCATGAAAATAAATTTATAAAGCATATCATCTACAGTTATATTATGCCTGTCCTATGATGATCATCTTTATTCACAAATGCAACTTCTGGCATGTAAATTGTAACTTGTATCATGCCGGTTGATTTAGACAAATTGTCATTCTAACCTATAATACACTATAATTGCGAAGTGTATTGTTATAAAAATTAAACGTCAGTGAATAATATGTTGGTTAATTAGCCGGATTTTTTTCGAAAAAATCTCGGCTTATAGATTGATGTTGTCGGGCGGGCGGGGGGGCGGGGGGGGCGGGGGGGGCGGGCGGGCGGGCGGCGTGCTCGAAAAAGTTCTTATTTCATGGTATAACTTTGGTATGCTTGGACCTAGAGTCTTCAAACTTGACATGAAGGTTGGCCAGGATTAACAGATGACCACTGGTCATTTCAAGGTCATTCATTTGAAGGTCAAGGTCACTGTGACCTTCAATATAAAAAATGTTAAAGTTGTTATAACTTTGGTATGCTTGGACCTAGAGTCTTGAAACTTGACATGAAGGTTGGCCATAACTAGTTAGTAACCACTGGTCATTTCAAGGTCATTCATTTGAAGGTCAAGGTCACTGTGACCTTGAATGTAAAAATATTAAAGTTCTTATTTCATGGTATAACTTTGGTATGCTTGGACCTAGAGTCTTCAAACTTGACATGAAGGTTGGCCAGGATTAACAGATGACCACTGGTCATTTCAAGGTCATTCATTTGAAGGTGAAGGTCACTGTGACCTTCAATATAAAAATGTTAAAGTTGTTATAACTTTGGTATGCTTGGACCTAGAGTCTTGAAACTTGACATGAAGGTTGGCCAGAACTAGTAAGTAACCACTGGACATTTCAAGGTCATTCATTTGAAGGTCAAGGTCACTGTGACCTTGAATGTAAAAATGTTAAAGTTGTTATAACTTTGGTATGCTTGGACCTAGAGTCTTGAAACTTGACATGAAGGTTGGCCAGAACTAGTAAGTAACCACTGGACATTTCAAAGTCATTCATTTGAAGGTCAAGGTCACTGTGACCTTGAATGTAAAAATGTTAAAGTTCTTATTTCATGTTATAACTTTGGTATGCTTGTACCTAGAGTCTTCAAACTTGAAATAAAGATTGGCCAGTACTAGAAGATGACCACTGGTCATTTCAATGTCATTCATTTGAAGGTCAAGGTCACTGTGACCTTAAATGTTAAAATGTTAAAATTGTTATAACTTTGGTATGCTTGGACATAGAGTCTTCAAACTTGACATGAAGGTTTGCAAGCACACTTAGATGACCACTGGTCATTTCAAGGTCATTCATTCTAAGGTCAAGGTCACTGTGACCTTGAATGTAAAAATGTTAAAGTTCTTATAACTTTGGTAGGTAAAAATGTTAAAGTTCTTATTCCATGTTATAACTTTGGTATGCTTGTACCTAGAGTCTTCAAACTTGACATAAAGGTTGGCCAGTACTAGAAGATCACCACTGCTCATTTCAATGTCATTCATTTGAAGGTCAAGGTCACTGTGACCTTCAATGTTAAAATGTTAAAATTGTTATGACTTTGGTATGCTTGGACCTAGAATCTCAAACTTGACGTAAAGGTTTGCAAGCACACTTAGATGACCACTGGTCATTTCAAGGTCATTCATTTGAAGGTCGAGGTCACTGTGACCTTGGATGTAAATATGTTAAAGTTGTTAATACTTTGGTATGCTTAGACCTAGAGTCTTCAAACTTGATATGAAGGTTGGCCAGAACTAGTAGATGACCACTGGTCATTTTAAGGTCAAGGTCACCGTGACCTTGAATGTAAAAATGTTAAAAAATAAAAAAATTGAGATCAAACTTTCCTAATTGTCAATTCAAGTTCATATTTGTGACCTTAAATGTTATTGTTGTTCATGTATATGCATGCATTCAAAACATAACACAAGGTTTGCTCATGCCTTGAAAAGTACTTACATTTCATTTTGACCTTTGAACAATATTTCAGTAATTTAAGTATTGCATTGACAAAAACACGAAAGGTACTTTCCTGTCATTTAAATCAAAAATCCGGCTTCAATGCGGTCATCTCCGACCGCGGAACTCTTGTTTGAACGTTAATTTCAAGCAAACCATGTGGAGGCTGCCATGTTTGAAATATGAATAAACATTAGTAAATACATTTAAAATGACTGCAAAAGGATTGAGTCTATTAGTGGCTATATCCGGATCCGGCTATTGTCTTTATAAATTTGCAAATTTTAATCATGATAATGTATGTAAGGAACAGCCTCCCTTTTCAAGGTATATTTTTGTTAAACGGCTGTACGTTTCTTTACACGCCTATTTCTTTATTGATATTTTATTATGAATTTCGTTTTAATACAGGAACATATCATACCCCAAGGTAATTTGTTTTACGAAAAACTGGATATAACGTTTGAGAAATAAATTCACATAACTCATCGTAACAAACACAAACTATTTCGTAACCCTATTGGTTATCAACTCATCGGAGAGACGGTTAAGTCTCAGCAAAGGGAAAACCATTTTAGGTCGAATTACTAATTTATAAAGCAGTTATATGGTGTTTTATGACCATGAAACACTTAAATGTGGCTGGTCGGTTTTTGATAAGATTCCTTATGGACAGGATGGTACGTTTTATGTTACCTTTTAAGGTGTTCAGAAACCCGCTAAACGTCATAGCTCGTCGTTAAAGTTTTGATAAAATCTTTAAAATGTCGCATTTTGAATGAAATATGCGATGATTGTACCACTAACATGAATTTCGCACCCATGTTTTTGTCAAAACGATATTGCATTAATATGTCGTGGGATATATTACCTTCAATGACAGACCTGGCGCGGTATGTGAGGGTATCGAGGTGTATATTTTTCAGTCAGGTCGGTTGTCGTTTTCGCAACCTTCAAACTTCATAAACGAACCAAAACAAAAATACAATATTCAGACACCATACGGTTTTAATGTTCAAACATTTATATAGCCATGGCTTGGTTATACAGAGTTACTTTCGTAAAACTCACACGCATTTACAAATGGGATTAAAAAAGAATATAGTTTAATATCACTTCTAGGTTTGTGCATTTTATCTATCTGCTGACATTGCTGTTTTGTTGGATTGAAATTTAACTATATCAACGACAATTATAGGTGCTCCGGCTTTCTTTACGAGCTAATGCCTATGTATGGTAATAAATGCACTGAACATTTACATTGTTATGAATTTGTATTTTAACTAATTTGCGGTTTGACCAATAAAACTGTAACACAATGATACTGTCCATGTGTTTCATTCCGATTTCGAGTGATTACTAGTATTGTAATCTACAAGTTGTTTGTTACGAAACCTGGTTTTGCACAAACAAATAAACCAAAGATTTTTCAATTAACCTAAGGCTTATGATTTAATTAAGTTTAAGATTAATGAATATACTTAAGTTTAAGATTTCAACTAATGAAATGTTTTATTGGCATTTAGACTTTATAATGATGAACGATGTTTCATCCGGAAGTTTTTTTTTCGGATAAGTTGGTATCTCAGTATATGTTACTAGTCTGTTGACAAACAATACTTCCTTAAATAAAGTAGGCTTATATATAAGCATTTTCCTAATGGACGTTTATATTTGTATTTTCTACAATAATAGCCATTTTAGGTATACATGAAACAACATTAAAACACACAGTTTTGCTATCTAAAAGTTGGAGTTTTCTTTCCACAATGTTTCATAAAATGGACCATAGGTATGTGAAGCTTTACATACACATTTCAGTGTTGAATATATGGCAACACAAATAACAGTATAAATTAATTATGGACAGAATATAGGTCATCTGTAAATACACACGATTTTTTTAAAAATCAATTCTTTCAAAGAAGGCAAAAGAACATTATATAGTTTTATATTGTGTTATAATATAGTTATACAAAATAGCCTGGCATTGGTTCTAAGCATGTACACGCACAGATTGCCTCTGATAACGCTCGATGATGTTGTGAGGTCTACTATAAAACCATTGTTTAAATTGCCGAACACTGCACGTCTGCTGATCATAACTACAATATGTTGCCCAGCACTGCAAGTGGATTGTCCCGCAACACGGGTAAGTTGTCTTGCACAAATATATTGATAATAGTCATTGGGTATGGGAAATAATCAAATGAACATGGCAACTTTCACCTTAACAAGATTAATGAACGGGGTTTAAAATGGGGTTTAGTCCGGCCGTATTGGTTTTTTGTAGGTTATGTGTTTCTTAACTCGTAAAAAAAAAAGTCTCTTAAAATTTCCAATTTATGGTTTTGAACCAATAACTATCAGAAACTAAACTCACCAAGTCTACAATCATCCCTTTTAATAGCGATTTAAATAGCTAGCTTGGTCATAACATTACCATTACAAACAACTTTTAGGTGTTTTCGTTACACTATTTCATACCATTTTTCAGGCCAATTATGATATAAATCAAACGTTTTTAAACGTTCGTCTCTTAAAATTCCCAATTTATGTTTTTGAACTAATAACTATCAGAAACTAAAATCACCAAGTCTACAATCATCCATTTTAACAGCGATTTAAATAGCTAGCTTGGTCATAACATAACCACTTTTAGGTGTTTTCGTTACATTATTTCATACCATGTTTCAGGCCAATTATGATATAAATCAAACGTTTTTAAACGTTCATCAGAACTGAGTCGTTTAAACCTGTTTTATCTAAAGCAACTAAATTGTATTGCTATTTGAGTTGGAAAAAAGAACTCGATCAAATTAAACGCGTTTGCGAATGACGTTTGCAAAGTAGCGATTAAAGGCCGTTGAACGGAATGAAAGTTATTGGCTGGCAATGCTCATATTAGATAATTCAAGGACAATAACTTCAGTGCTGAATTGAATAGTTTTTACATTGATTGAGAAAGTATAAAAAAACATAGCTTGAACATTTAACATTATGCTGAAAAATCTATTCGGGTAAGAGTGCGGAATAAGACAGATGGATGGTCTTTTTTTTTCCTACATTCATGAAGAGCATAACATATAATACAGATTATAAACAATTAAATACAATCGAGTATATACACATTCAAGAGATACAAATGAAGCAGCTCAATACAGCCATTAGATTATTTACAAAGATAAGTAACAAAACTAGAGTATATATATAAATAATTGATAGGTCAATGACATGAATAAAGTCAATGATAATGATTTGAGTTCATTAATTCAATAATACACACACGCACGCACGCGCGCACGCACACACGCACGCATGCACGCAAGCACTCTCTCTCTCTCTCTCACACACGCACACACTCGCGCACACATGCACACACACACACACACGCATACACACACGCACACACACACACACGCACGTACGCACGCACGCACGCACGCACGCACGCACGCACACACGCACACACACACACACACACACACACACACACACACACACACACACACACACACACACACACACACACACACACACACACACACACACACACACACACACACACACACACACACACACACACACACACACACACACACACACACAACACACACACACACACACACACACACACACACACACACACACACACACACACACACACACACACACACACACACACACACACACACACACACACACACACACACACACACACACACACACACACACACACACACACACACACACACACACACACACACACTCCGTACCAACACGACGAGGTCTTCCCCTATTTGATGAAATATTTGAATGATAAATATAGACAGGCAACAGTTTTGGTAACTGAAACCCATGCATCAATTGTATTTTTCAATATTTTGCATTTTAAGATACGCGTATTCTACATACATTTTGAGGTGCATACCTCGGGATGTCCCACACAGAGCACACATGTGTAAGGTTATCATTAAGAGGTACCATCAAACAATGTTTTTATTACGTATTCTTCATCACACAGATGTATACCTTAATTAAATTATGCCTAAATTCAATTAACAAATTTGGCGTATCACAAAACAGACTTTTGGAGGTGTGTCGATCGGTCCAATTTTTTTTTGTTATTTTGCCTTTAAGTGTATAGCCTCAACATTTAATCCAGGAAGGCCCCCAAAAATTGGTTCGCAGCAATTGTTCGTGGGTCAGTTGCGTTACGCTAAACCATCTATCTGTTTATTTAGGCCTTTTTCAATTTCATTTGACAGTATTTTGTGCTTTTTAATGCGTAATATAACGTTTGTACGGACTAACTCATGAATATTAGTTTAAAGATATTAACCCATTTATGCCTAGTGGACTCTCCCATCCTTCTAAGTTGGATCAATTTATTTCCAAACTTAGGGATGTCTTGTATATTTATTTCTTTATTTAGAACAATTCTTACAGAAATTCCTTTAAGCAAACAGCGTAGACCCAGATGAGACGCCGTATCATGCGAGTGAATACCACAACATGAAAACATTTAAGCAAAATATCTTCATACATGACACAATGCTTTAACCATCACACCTAGAACTAATGTCAAGTTCAGACAATATCATCTGGAGACAAGAGACGTGTTTGTCATAAAGATAATGCGCCTTTCTGCGCCGCTTTGAAGTCATATATTTGACCTTTGACCTTGAAGAATGACCTTGACCTTTTACCACTCTAAATCTGCAGCTCTATGAGATACACATGCATGCCAAATTTCAAGTTGCTATCTGAAGTGACATAGAAGTTATGAGCATTTTCGAAACCTAAATGCGAAACCTAAACGCAAATTGTGACGGAAAGACAGACCCATCACTATATGCCCTCTTTCGGGGGCATAAACATCTAATTTATATACATGTCACAATGCCTAACCATCAAGAAAACATAATAACAATTGTGCAAGTATGATCTATTAATAAAGAAAATGGTCCATTGTTTCCAAGGAATTTAGTTGCTCATAAACTATTTCAAAGTGAGTAAAACTTTTTTATTGAGAGTGGAGAAAAAAAGAGACCTTGTTGTACAGTGTTACTTGCTTACAAAAACATGGTAAATTCGGTTCGCAACTCACAACTTAAGTAAATTCTACAAAAACCCATGGACACATATCTATTATTTAATAAATTTAACAAACTGGACATCTTTCTTGTAAGCAAAATGAGGAGAAAGAAGCATTTCAGTTCTGAAATACATAAAACTGAAATGTGTATGTTTAACTTTTACAATTGAACAAAAGTTCACAACCATAGGAACCAAAGGAATTTCGGTGCCAAGACTGTGAAAAAGTGATACATACATATGAAATACATCACAATAATAAAATGTAATAATAGTATCAAAATCAATTCAGAATAGGTACAATTCACACAAGCTGACTTTAAAAACTTAAATGTCAAAGCACATTGGTTGACCCTTAGAAAACAAGGCTCAACGTCGCTCACCTGAGATACAAAGGAACTGAACTGTTCTCTGTGCAGCCCAAAATATCTTAGAAGAAATGTTCTGACCAAGTTTCATGAAAAGTGAACTATACACAAATGGACCCCCTGGTGGCCATGCTTTCAACATACCAGAACAATTTCGAACTCATCAAAGATTTCATAAAAACAAATGTTCTTACACAGTTTGATGAAAGATTAAACAATGAATGTGACTTTTAGATTATTAACAAGTTTGTACTATAGCCATAAATGGAAAAATGCCCCTGGCAGTCATGTTTTTCAACCAACCGGAACCATGTTTAATCATTTCCGAGATATCATTGGGAAAAATCGTCAAATAAAATTTTATGAAGATCAGACAATTAATGTGACCTCTAGAATGTCAACACGGCAAATGTTGATGCCGCAAGATGGACGACGGACATAAGGCGATCAAAAAAGCTCACCATGAGAACATTGTGCGCAGGTGGGCTAAAAAGCTATAAATCATTTTTGTTTTTCGCTTTTCAGCAGTAATCCAGCTTTGAATCGTGTTCTTCATTTTTTTCCATGACAATCCGTGTAGAATTTCATATTTTTGCATTACTCGTTCACAGTCTTCATGCTTAAGTTCCATTCTCAACGCGATATTCGTTTTGAACAGCGTCTTCAGAAGATGACTCTGGTCTTCACAGAGTTTCTGAAGCCTCTCTGAAAAAGTAATCAAACCATATTCAATTGCCTATTCTGTTCCATGATGACCACCAACAAGCATCTCAGAAAGATAATAAGTTATAAAAAAAGTTCATATCAACACTGTTCCAGAAAATGAACCATGATTTAAGGTAATCTTTTGATTTGAAATGATGCTAGTACTTAATCAAATGAAATGTTGCACAATAAACTATTCAGAATGTGAATTTCTATTGAAACAAAAGATCCAAAGTGATATCACTTGAACATTTTCTAAATTATCTTGAAGTCATCTAAAAAAAAATTATCCTCAATATAACCGGATATCTTGAGTTATGGTTACTTAGTAATTACTGTCCACACATTCAGATTTATCCATTTATTAAGTTTCATGTTGATATGTTTTACAGATTTTAAATTATGAGCAAGATTGAAGTAACGAGTTACAGATGACCACAATAGAAATATGGATTTACTCATTTTTGTGTTATCCTTGGTGTTGGTGTGTATGTCATGGTGTATTTATCTTCATGTATGTTATATTTGTATATATTGTACATGTTGTGAATGCCCATGTATGCATTCCAAGCCGAAATAAATCTTTGAGCTAGGAATGAAGCTTCTTGGCAATGTTATGTTGTGTCAAAGTAGAGTTAGTTAATTTCAATAACTGTGTTAATGGTACATTCATTATGAATTTTTAAACAAAAACATTATACTGTGACTTTCAGGAATACCGTTTTGTTGTTAAAACAAAGCCTACTTACTGGGTTGACCCGACATGGTTACAGTTGTGGACGGCCCATGTTTTGCTGGATATCTGATTGGCACATCACTGTCTGTGTCAGAAGATCCAGGATCTGAGATAGGTTCATTAAAAAAATATGTACACTATCTTATAACAAGGATATCAGTAGTGCTAATTGATGCTTTCCAAATTGGTCGTTATGTTGAAACAATGACCAAGTTATAACATAGGAAATTATGATTGCCAACCCTTACCTTCACCTTTGGGCCTAACTAAAGGTCCTGAGACATATTTTCAATGTAATAATAGTAACAGAATCAATTCAGTATATGTACAGCCCAAACAAGCTTCATCTTAGTTATGTCTAATATTAGTGAAATGATTTTAAATGCCAACTGTGACTTTTAAAGGGGCCATCAACCAAATTTCACGAAAAAAGAAAAGTTCTAAAATAAAGTATTTTTTTACAATTATTAGTTTATATTGATTAAATTATCACAACTGGTATATTACATTACTTAAAAAATGTTGTTAAGTTTTCATATTTTAAGTCGCCATGTGCGGTAACTTTGAAGTCGAAAGTATCTATCTTGAAAATAGGTGACATAACAATATACACACTATTTTAGAACTTCTTTTTTCGACGGACACAGGACCATGACATAAGCCCCGCTGGCCGCTGGACGGTGGAGCTAAAATATCATAAATAAGTAATAACTAAATAAACAACCTCCTCCGGGGCCAAGACTGGTTTTAAAGCTTAAGTTGGGTTCATACCCACAGCATTTACTTATTGTGGTCCAAAAATGCAGTAATACAATCCAAAAGTGTAATATAGCATTTACTGTAAAGACATTGTGAGGTACAAGGCACACAAATACACACTAGAAGCACATTACATACGGATAGAGGTATTCACCGAAATTTTTAAGTGAAAGGATTGATTTCTGGAAATTTTGAAACGCTGTGAGGTACCAGCAACACACACATAAAATAATGACCAGAAATGTCTTGAAGGTCTGCAAAGCCAGCTCATCAGGCCAAATTATCATGGCCCATGATCTCATTTATTATAATATTCAGACTCACCTCTAACGCTTTGGCCTTCGGTGCACATTTGGAACCAGGAGAGCTTGAAGAGAAGTTGTTTTCAGCAATACTGGATGGCTCATTTCTAGAATCACTCCCATCGTCATCTGCCAGAAAATAAACATCCCATTTAAATGAATGCTATCTTGAATCAATTGGATTTTTCACCTCCAAACTGTTTTTCATTTTTTTAACAACAGTTCACAAAATTATCATTCATAAGTCATAACTGAACTAACCACCCTTTTCAGAGGCCACAAACTTGTTGTACGGCCTAATAAGGATTCAAACCCACAGGATTTAGTAAGTGTGGTAAAAAAGTGCATTAATACAATCCAAGGTTTAATATAACATTTACTGTACAGACATTGTGAGGTTCGAGTCACACAAACACAAAAAAACATAGTACATACAGATAGAGGTATTCACCAAATGTAATTCTTTAAGTTAGTTGGTAAGGGATCACAAATAAATCTCCACAACAACCACAAGAGAGCTGGCCATTTATTATAATATCAGCCTTACCCCTAAAGCTTGCCTTTTCTTGTCTGTTTTTGAAACAAGATGTGCCTGTAGCCGATGTCCATTTCCACACCATCAGAACTGGGAGGTTCAAAGCCAGCTTCTTCGTCATCATCATTATCATTATCTGTATGAAATAAAGCACAAAATGTCAACTGTGACAAAGTATTTGTATTTGCCTATCATTGTGTTTTTACCTCTTGCACTGCATTTCATTGATAAACAAACATCTTATTTACATAACCTCTGTTTCTGGGAATGCCGGTAGAGCTTTATCACTACCAACTTAAGTAAGCATACACCCCTATATTTTAACATTATTTTCTGTTTTCAGTGAGACTCAAACCTACAGCAGCCAGAGACCCTGGTTAACAAACACACTGCTGTAATGTATATGCAATGCATAATAATTGACATATGGAAATTTTGAAACGCTGTGAGGTACCAGGCACACACACGCAGTAGAATGCTATGTACTCAACTGAACGCATACAGACAAAGGTATCCATAGTATATTGTAAAAAAACAAACAAATATGAATCAATGACATGGAGGAAATAATGACCAGAAATGTCTTAAAGGTCTGAAAAGCCAGCTTATCAGGCCAAATTATCATGGCCTATGATCTCATTTATTATAATAATCAGACTCACCTCTGACGCTTTGGCCTTTGATGCTGATTTTGGAGCCAGGAATGCTTGAAGGAGACGTTTTCACCAATACTGGATGGCTAATTTTTAGAATCAGTTCAATCATTATCTTCACAAAAACAACATCCCTTGTTAATGTATTTTTTCTGTAATTAATTGGGTTTGCTCCTGCAAACAGTTTTTTTAAACCATGCAGTACATAAACATTATCATAAATAAGTAATATTTGAATTAACAACCTCCTCAGAGGCCAAGACTGGTTTTAAGGCTTAAGTTGGGTTCATACCCACAGCATTTACTTATTGTGGTCCAAAAAAGCAGTAATGCATTTATTCTTGTTATGAATAATGTATGTTATCTTTCATTTATTGGGTTTTGGTCAACAGTTTTCTTTTTTTTTCAATCAAGCAGTTCACAAAATTATCATCCATAGGTGACTCCCTAACTTACATGTGCCATCTCTTCAGAAGCAAACAACTGGTTGAACACACTCAGAAGGGTTCAAACCCACAGCCGTGGTGTAATGGATATGGTGTCCGCCTTGCGACCGGGAGGTCACGGGTTCGATCCCCACCGTGGGCGCGTTCTTTAGATCTCCCCCAAAGACACCAAGTACTGGTTCTAGGCCCAGAAAACGGACTCGAGAGCGTTTATATAAGCCTAAGGCTTTCGACGCAATCCAGCTAAAATAAATAGGTTTAAACTAAAAAATTAAACTAAACCCACAGCATTTAGTTATTGTTGTCAAAACGTGCAATGGAAAGGTGTAATATAGAATTTACTGAACATACATTGTGAGGTACAAGGAATAAACAAACAAACACACTAGAAACCTAGTACATACATATAGAGGTATCCACCAAAATGTACACTTTATGTAAGTTGGTAGTGGTGACAAACAAATCTCCACAACAATCCAATGAGAGCTGATCATTTAATACAAAACCACCCTTACCCCTTACGCTCGCCCTTTCTTCTCTGTACTTGTAACCAGATGTGCGTGAAAATGTGTCCTTTTCTAACAGTGCATTGGGACTTAAAGGTTCAGAGCAAGCTTCTTCGTCACCACCACCTGCATTACCTGTATTAAATAAAGAATTCTCCCGTCACTTGTGACAAGCATTTAATTTTGGCATTTTATGTTGTTTTTACCTCTTGCATTGCATCCCACTGATATACAGACACACTATTGAATTACCGCTGTTTCTGGGAATACCAGAAGTGCTATATCACTACCATCTTAAGTAAGCATATGTCATTTTTACATGATTTACTGTATTCAGTGGGAATCAAATTCACAGCAGCCAGGCACCTTGGTTAACAAACACAATGCTTTAAGGTATATGCTAGGTATAAGGATTGATATCTCAAAATGTTAAAACGCTGTGAGGTACAAGGCACACACACACACACACACAGTAGAATGCTATTTACTCAACTGAACACATACAGACAGAGGTATCCATAGTCCTTTGTAAAGGAAATAAAAATATGTAACAACAACATGGTGGTTATAATGACCAACAAGAGCACCGCATAGCGGGTGCCAATGCTCGGCTGCGGTTGCAGTTTTAATTTTTGTTGAGAGGTCACAGTGACATTGACCTTTGATCCAGTGACCCAAAATGGGTGTGTCGTGTAGAACTCATCAATGTGCAGCTATATATGAAGTTTCAAAATTGTAGGTGGAAGCATTTTGATTTTTTTAGTAATTGTTGTCAAAAAGTGCAGTTGAAAAGTGTAATATACAATTTACTGAACAAACATTGTAAGGTACGAGGCACACACACACACACGCACTAGAAACACAGTACATACATATAGAGGTATTCACCAAAATGTACACTGTATGTAAGTTGGTAGTGGTGACAAACAAATCGTCATAACAATCCAATGAGAGCTGATCATTTAATACAATACCAGCCTTACCCCTTACGCTCGCACTTTCTTCTCTGTACTTGTAGCCAGAATTTTATAAAAATAATCACACTATGGTACTGCTCTTACTAGATAGTTGTTGATAAAGTAAATGTATTTACCTTTACCTTCACGTTTAAAGGGGCATTTTCACAGATTTTGGCACGTTTTGAAGTTTGTCATTAAATGCTTCATATTGATTAAATGTAAACATTAAATTTTAAAAGCTCCAGTAAAAAATCAAAAATAAAATTACATTCAATTTAATAAACATAAATACCAGTTCTATCTTTTGTACATATTACATATACAATGAATTCAAGAATTCAACAGTGCATATTGTTATACATAGTGAACCCATACCCTTCTTGGTTACATGTTATTCAAAAACAAAATAATTTCATTAAACCGAAACTTCCTTTATTACTTAGATAATTTAGATATGTATAGAACCTTTGATCTGTCATCAGAGTACCCCATATGGCTGATTTTACTTTAAAATAAATATTTCAATTTGGAAATATAAAGTACTAAGCTGATGTGTGAACGTTTTTGTTGCCAAAATCATTGTTTTAGATTTATTTCTTTTTATAAAATGAACATAAATTATCCGACGACAAACATAAAATGTTTTCAGGTACTTCGACTTAATGCTGATTAAAGAGCTAACCCATAGTAAGGCCTCCTTTGCGTTGGACTGTTCTTGTATGCTATGCCTTCGTAGCGTAAAGTGCTCTAAAGTTATGGATATACAACAATATACTTATAATCTACAGCTTTGTACGTTAAGGGAGCCGGCTTAAACGTCATTGTTGAGTCTATTTCGTCTTTTGAACAAATCCGTTATCAACCACACTGTGGACGATGGAAGACAGTGAATGTTATCTAGTACTCCACGACCGAGGAAACGTCAATCTAACATTCAGATACATACATCGCCGTAACACTTCATCCCACAAAAATAATAACGGTCGATAATTGTGTGTGATTTAAAAAGGAATTCTTTATCTGTCACCTTAAATTGCCCACATTTAGTTTTTTTTCTCTTAAAAATCTAGGCTTCAGCCGACTCCGGGATTGATTTATTCGACAGTTACTTATTGCGCTGGCGACGCCGTTTGAGACGCCTTACCATTTCGGCTCAAAATAAGTACAAATGTTGTTATATAATTGCAACAAACAGTAGCCCGCAGCAGGGCTCGAACCAGTGACCCTGGTAGTAAAAACTCATTAGCCAACTGAGCTATCCTGCCTAGCATACATAAGATGCGTATTTTATACGTTATTTAAGCAATCTTCGTTGTTTCACAAATTTAAACGACAACAACAGAACTCTCCAAATTATTTAATCGTTTCGCTTTGCAACGCTTTATAATTTTTAGGTTTTTAAATCGTCAAAATATGCACATAATGACTATATTAGACCATGGCAACTGTTCAGTAATACTGTTTCCTCACAAATATCATAACTTAACCGAAAATGTGCGAATCTGAAACAACTTGTTTCAATATGGTCAATTTACTAAAACCGTGAAAAGATCCCTTTAACATATGCTAATTATGTCAAGGAACGTGCTTCTAAGAATTTAGCTTAAATATTAATTGCAATCTTAATAATAACAAATGAAGCTAAAAAAATAATTTGTTCATATTGACTCACTTACATAAAGTTCGGGTGCCTTAGTAAGCCTTATATAATTTGCATTGGCCGTTCCAGACAATAACCCAGTTGTATGATACTCTCTGTTTGTGTTGGTTGGTGCCCTGTGTAATCCGCACAAGCTAATCAGGTTGACCCTAAGGTAGTTTGCCCATGTTTTTTTTTCAGTCACAATGGCAAGGCTGAGCGGAAAAGTGTTTATGCTGTATGTCGCTTCCCATTTGCTGCTTTCAAATTGTTGCCGTAATCATGAAGTTCACAAAAGTTTTAAATTGGACTGGTTTTGCGCTTAAAAAACCAAATACTCTTGAAGGCGACTGTCTGTTTTCTAAATGTTGCCCAAACGTTACCACGCACGCGATGCCATCAGAGGCAATATATATTCAATCCATAATAATAGGTGTGTGTGTGTTTATGATCGTTAAACGTTTTGATGATAACGATAACGTAGCTCAAAAATATATGGAAATGACTACAACATTGATAAGTATAACATCAAAGAAAAGGCGCCGATTACGGCCGAATCGCATCGGATACATAATTATTCTATTCGATCTGTGAGATCGTGCAATGAGTAACACGTACTATACTATAAACCTTAAAGGTGGCCGAGTTTATGTTGGTATATTTTCCCATTTTTGTTATGTGTCGCAAAAAAGTGATTATGAGTCAAAATGTGATGTTATTTATGTCAGATGTGCAAAAAATGGTCAAAGTCGGTCAAGAAATGCTCAAATTCAGTACAAAGATACGGCTTTTCATGCTTTGCATGCACAGATATGATCTAAATTTAAAAGACGCGCGGGTCACATGTAAAACCACGTGACCATTGAATCATTATTTACAACGCCATTTGCAATGGAAAAACCGCGTCTAGGTAGGCCTCCACAGTAACGCAATCAGCTCGTAAACGACAAAGTAAAGCATCGTTCGACAAAAAGAAGGTCAGAACTATCGATCTGGGAGATTCGCTCGAGGCATGGACTCGGCTGAAGAATGAAAATAAATGCACAGACTCGGAGTTGGTGAAAATGCTCATCGCATCACATGCAAAAACAACCGTCTCGGCCAAAGAAAAGTACGTATAGATCTAGGTCTATAAACTATTTAAATTTTTACGTAGTTTTGTTTATCTAATTTTACTTCTTTATGAATTCGAGAATTTGATAATAAGCAAGCAACTTGGTTTCCGATTGTTGTTACATCGAACATTACTGGTGCAGTACTTAAATTCGGACAGTATCATGTCCGAATTTATTAATCTCTCATTTAGCTATGGAGCCAGATAAATGTACCAAGTTATCAAATTGTTTTCTTAACATTTAGTTTCACAAAATCAACATGTAAACAAACTTTGTCACATATATATGTGTAGATTACGTTTGCACTGTTTTTAAGTTGAATATAAAACATTGCCACATAATTGTGTTAATAAATGCCCGTAAGCAGTCTCTACCTTTTAATACTGGTTATGCATCTTAATACTTATGTAAACTCTACTCTTCACATACATGGAACCATCATAACACTTGTAAGGGTTTTCAACTTATTTTTTTTTCTTTTTATAAGTTATACATTATCCTATGTGTATCTATTATATCACGGTAAGAAATGTAGTTCACATATTCTGAGAACCTAGGTACTCATGAGAAACCTAGTTTCTTGGGATTATGCGTCGAACCGCTTGCCATATTATGACATGTACGCCATGTAAATCCCGAGTTTAACGAGAGCATGGAAAGCGTGCGTGCTGCAAAAAGACCGGACCTACTAAACACTGCAAACGACAGACAAAGACAGGCAAAGACATGCAAAGATAGACAAATACATGCAAAGATAGACAAAGACATGCAAAGACCAACCAAGACACGCAAAGACATGCAAACACATAAAAAGACTGTTAATAGATTGCAAACGGAAACAATTAGATGCAAATGTACTTTGTTTGGCGTAAATGCTCTATTTTATATTTTAATTAAAATATTCCTTAGCAATATGTTTAAAAGTATCCGCTTTTTCGACATCAGACACAGTCAGACGGAAATTACTTGATATTGCAACATAAATATACACAAACACGTACATGCAATATTTCATCAAGATGTGAGGTGGCGAAAATTATTATGTATTATACAAATGAAATGTTCGTAAAAACGTGTGCGAAATCTGCAAAACTGGTCAACTATTCGTGTCAGAAGCGCTTAGATACATATAAATCTAAGTGATTTGTGGTAAAACTTCTTGTATTGACAATACTCGAACATTGACATAGCAAGATCTCCAGATATACCGAAAAAAGCAATTTACTGGCCCATCGTGTTGCAATAAACGAGATGACTCTCAGAATTCAAGCAAATTCGTTGAATTGATATCCCCCGCCAATATGCTTCTGGACACAAAAGTGTTATAGTTGACACTAAAAAAGCATTTTAGTGTGTAAACGGAGCAAAACTACTTTACACGTGCGTTTGTCCTTCCGGTTGGAAAGGCAGCACATGTTTAGAAAGAGGTGCATCGCTTACTTGTTGATCTTCGAACATGTTTTGCTATTTAATGCATTTGAATAAAGAGGCGTCCCAGATTAGCCTGTGAAGTTCGCACAGGCTAAACAAGGACGACACTTTCCGCTTATATGACATTTTTCGTTTCAAGAAAGTCTCTGCTTAGCCAAATCAAGTTTAGGCGCAAATTATCGGCCCATATTAGCCTGTGCTGACTGCACAGACTAATCTGAGATGACATTTTACGCACATGCAGTTCACGCCTTTTTACAGAGCACGGTCCATATTGTATCATTTAATGTTTTCATTTTAAGATATAAATAGCAGCCTCTAATGCGCTCAAAGAAATTAATAAGAAAAGTAACATTTTCCTTTCAACATTTCATGCCAGATTATTTAACGGAACCTTTTAACAACATTATTCTTTAGTAAATTAATTATGGCACATTCCAGACTGTAACAGCGGCCTGTACTGCAAAAACGGAGGTACATGTAACACTGTAACTGGAGGTCAGGGGTATGTGTGCACATGTCGGAGCGGATGGACAGGAACAAACTGTACATTGATTGGAAAGTTACGTTGTATTCACTTTCCGTAGCAAAATCATGTTTCCAACTAAATGCCGACGAACACAAAGTTAAGTCAAGGGTGTATTTTTAAACTATAAAGAAAGTCAATTTATATAATTTTACAAAATTTCAGATTGTAACAGTGGCATATACTATAAAAACGGCGGCACTTGCAAGGCGACGGGTCAAGACTATGAGTGCGCATGCGTAACAGGCTGGACAGGGAAGAACTTTACATCAATAGGTATTTGATTATGCTTTATATTTTGTTTAAATAGACTTTGACGACAGCTGCCTGTTATAATGTACAATAAATTACAGGCTGTGAAATATTCTGTTTAAATATTTTATAATCCCCATCCCATTGCAATTATTTTTTCATCGAAAATGGTTATGAAAAAAAATAATAGTGTCTGACCAACCAAGTCACCAAAACATTTAAAACCTCAGCAACGAAGATATAACTCGAATAAGCGACAAACTGAAGCAATCATTCGACTCACACATATCTGACATAGTACCCAGCATAGTGAGTGGCGTTCTCGGCTGCCTTAATACAGAAATAGCTGCTCTTAAGTCCGAAAACCTAAAACTGCATAACCAGGTCAACTGGAATCCAAAGTTGCAGATATGGACGCACTCATTGATCGCCAAATCCAGTACAGCCGCCGCAACTGTCTGCGCTTATTGGGTGTGACAGAGACCCAAGGCGAAAACAAAGACACAACTGTCACAAAGATCTTCTCCGCCATAGGCGCAAACATCAGTATCGATGAAATCGATCGCAGCCACAGACTTGGAAAACCTCGGAAGTCTCCATCATCAAGCCAAGCGCAATCCAGAAATCCCCTTCCACGTGACATTATTATCAAGTTTACGAGCTACCGAGCCCGGCAGAAGGTCTACATGCTTCGTTCTAAACTAAAAACAGCTGGTTACGCCGGGTCGTACTTGAATGAGGATCTGACAGAAACAAGGAGTGAACTGCTCTTTAAAGCCCGGAACTTTCTTAAACTTGGCAAGGTCGACGGCGTCTGGACTTCAGACGGCACCATCCTCATCAAGGACAAATCCCAAACAATCACCAGACTCGAATCACAATATGATTTCGACAATTTTACACAAAAATTAAACTAACTCTTTATTTTGACCAGTATAGGCGACCTCTAAACGTCGGATATTGACTGTACTCAAAACCATGGAAAACTCGTGCGCCTATGTGTAATGCACCCAAGGCTTGTACTGTTATCTTTGTGGTTTAACCTTTTCATGTAGATCTGTGTGTACGGACCTGATTATTGAGCATTTTAACCATTAATGATACCTTTTATTGCTTTATAATGCAGTTGCTACGTTTATTGTTCGACGTACACATCATTATTGATGTGTGCATATCCACATATATATTTTTTTCTCTTACGTATTCACCCCGTGAACTATCTCATCCGGCACTTACTATTTTAGCGCCTAATTATTTTTCGACGGATTGCAAATAGTCACATCATATACGATGTCTACTTCCATAATATTATTGTTGTTGTCTGGTTGCATCACATTTGTTTACACGTTAAGGATACGTACTGTTTTACTGATATAGCGCCACTTTGTTTCCGAATACATTTCTTCGGAAAGCAATTCTCACAAAACAAACTACCATGATCTGCTTTAGAACCTTTTTCTTGTTACTTATTCCTTTCTCAACTTTCATTTCTCTCACAGCTTTCATTTCTCTCACATCTTTCATCTCTCTCTTTAGGCATCGGACACAAAATAGCTCATCAATTTTCATGTGGGCTAAACTACAAATACCAGCATCTGAAACAAACCATGTGACGGCGATTTCTCGAAAATGCGTCAGTCAATATCCGCCGTGGTTGACTTACACACGTTAACTCTTGTCAGTCGTCGTCAACAATGTCAACACGATAACAAACACACGTCAAAGTCTCTTAATATATTCATTTTTCTTCTTAATTATCTTAATTATTTCTGGACACATCCATCCAAACCCTGGACCCGGTAGCAGCTCAGTCTCTTTTGACTCTGACTCTAATGTATCATCCTATATAAACCTACTTAATAGCGGCCTTAGTATTATGCATCTGAACATTCAAAGCCTAAAACCCATGCTTGATTATTTAGAAATTAAAGCTCAAGCATACGATGTTCTTCTGTTTACAGAGACATGGCTCAACGCTTCAATTTCAAATCACGACTTAAACATACGCAACTTTTCACCATCAGTCCGTTGCGACAGAGAAAATCGATAAGGGGGGCGGGTTTGCAATTTACGCAAAAGACGGAATTCAATACCGTGAACGATATGACCTGAAAATAAACGGTCTAGAGGCAGTATGGCTAGAACTATCTATAAACAAACGTAAACTTTTGATAGGTGGAATATACCGCCCTCCAAATTTCAATAACAGCCACTGGGATCTTCTCGAACAAAGTATTGATCAAGCTTTTACTGCATTATATGACAACGTGCTAGTAACTGGTGACTTTAACATCAATATAAAAGGCAATGAATCTAATAAAATGAGTCGACTTATCCAATCATATAACGAAAAACAGCTTATCTCATCCGATACTCACTATACTGAAAATTCCAGCTCACTTATCGATCTGATATTTGTGAAAAATACATCACACATAATCGCCAGCTTTGTAGCAGACCCATTTATACCTGACCTTATACGGTTCCACTGTCCTGTTGTTGCTATCCTCAAATTTGATAAACCGAATCCTACACGTTCAAATGTCGCATTTGGCTTTACGATAAGGGTAACTACACTGCATTTAGAGAAAAATTAAAGCTAGTAGATTGGTCAGATGTAATCGCTAGTAATAACCTTGAGAATGTTGCTGACATAATATCTGAAACTATTATTAAAGTTGCCGCTGAAAAAATACCAAACAAAATTGCAACTATCCGACCAACAGAAATACCATGGCTTAATTATAATATCCGTAAACTCATTAGAAAACGAAACAGACTCCATAATAAAGCCAAGACATTAAACACAGCCACAGCTCGGGCTATCTTCAGACAATTCAGAAATCAAGTAACAAAGGCAATACACAAGTATAAATTTGATCACAAAAACTGATAACACAAATAAATACAAACAACCGAACTTCAAAATCATGGTTCAAATTAGCGAAACAATTAACACAGCAAAATAAGAAATCGAATTTTATACCTTCACAAATTCATAATAATGTTGAATCCTCTTCTGACGAAGCTAAGTGTGAATTTCTAAATTATTACTTCTGCTCATCATCATTTGTCGATGACACAAACCATCCCCTACCATCTTTACACAACATAGCTAACCATAGCCTTTCAAATATTTTTATATCGCCTCGGGACATCATTGATGCAATTCATTCCATGGATCCATCCAAAGCTAGTGGACCTGATCTACTAAGCCCAAGACTCCTACGCGAAGGCTGTAACGAACTTGCCCAACCGTTTTTAAACTATTTCAATTATCTTCTAAACGCATCCATATTTCCACCATCGTGGAAACTCGCAAATGAAACACCGATCTATACGAAACTCGATACTTCTGACCCAGCAAACTATCGACCAATATTTCTTCTCAGCTGCGTTGGCAAACTTATGGAACGTTGTGTACACAAACATTTTTTACAATTTTCTTACCTCCAATAAGCTTCTGACTTCTTATCAATCCGGTTTTATCAAAGTGACTCCACTACGAACCAACTTTCTTATATCTACAATGATATCTGCAAAGCTATGGACACTGGCAAGGAAATACGAGCAGTCTTTTGCGACATTTCAAAAGCATTCGACAGAGTTTGGCACCGTGGACTACTTTTTAAGCTTTCATCTCTGGGCATCAAACACGAACTTCTAAACTGGTTCAAATCCTATCTCTCTCACTGCAATAAACGCGTCCTTTATGCGAACTCTGCGTCCTCATGGTCAAACATCTCAGCAGGTGTTCCCCAAGATTCGATCCTCGGGCCTCTGCTTTTTCTTGTTTATATAAATGATATAATTGACGATATTAACTCAGAAATACGACTGTTTGCTGATGATACAAGTCTGTATATAATCGTCGAAACGCCCACATTAGCAGAACATATTCTTAACAATGATCTAGAGTCCATTCATGATTGGTCCATATCCTGGCTTGTCTCATTTAATCCCGCTAAAACCGAATCAATGATATTTTCCAGAAAACGAAACAAACCCACACATTCAACACTCTATTTTGACAATGTACCAGTAACGACAGTTGAACAACATAAACACCTTGGCTTTACTTTGTCAAACGACGCCCGTTGGGCAGCACATATATCTGCATCTATAAACAAAGCCTGACAACGTATCGGCATAATGAGGTCTCTGAAATACATACTGTCCAGGTCCAACCTCGAAAAAATGTATGTTCATTTTATCAGACCGCTGCTCGCATATGGAGACGCAGTCTGGAGTAACTGTTCCAACGAATAACTTGCAAAATTAGAAGCTGTTCAAAATGAGGCAGCACGAATATGCACCGGCGCCACTAATTTATGTAATATTAACTCCCTGTTAACCGATCTTAAATGGGAAACCCTTTCAAAAAGGGGACAGAAACACAGACTCATTCTCTTCTACAAAATGAAACACAGATTACATCCAGAATACCTCTCAAATCTCATTCCACTCTAACCTCATAACCGCTATGACCTTAGAAATTACGACTCTTACTCTGAAGTACCTCTTATTCACGCAAGAAGTGAATCATATCGATGCTCATTTCTCCCAACAGCTATATCTGAGTGGAATGCACTTACGCCTGACTTACAACAATCACCCACGTTGTCCTCTTTTAAATCTTCTCTTAGCAGGAGCCAAACAAAGTCGTCTGAATTAATCAACATTGGTTTAAGAGTTGGTCAAATCCTACACGCAAGATTAAGACTGGAATGCAGTTCCCGAAATAATGACCTATTCCGAAGATCACTAGTAGACAGTCCTCTTTGCTTATGTGGAGAAATTGAAAATGCAAATCATTACCTTCTACATAGTCATCACCACCAACATCTCCGGAACAACCTGTTTGGAGATATCCCATGCCCTCTTAAAACAAACAACCTACTCTTTGGATGCGAATACCTCAACCCTGAGCAAAACAAAGCAATAATTCTCAGGGTTCAACGATATATAGTGTTGTCAAAACTCTTCTCATATAAATAACTGGTAACAGCCCACCATATTTGATGTCGATTGTCCTTTCTTATTTTCCCTCGGCCTCCCACTCTGTCTTAACTCTCCTTAGCTATATCTTTCATACATCTTAAAAACACTTCACCTCGTTCACACTGAATGTTAAAACTTTTATCAATTGCCTTAACTGGCTACATGTGCTAACTTCTTAAACGCTCTAAGAATATCTATGGAGAAGAGTTCATATAAGTTTTGAGTAACTTGTTTTCCAATCCTTTATTGTACGAATATATTTCACATGTCATGCTCAAATTGTCATTATAAATACTGTTTAAACAAAATAAAATAATAGTCATAATGCAATCATACTTATATGGGTGAGCTTTCGGGATCACATTTTTTGCCCGTCGTGTGTCTTGCGTTGTTCGTCGTCCGCAATTTGTTTTTCAAATATCATCCCCCCTCCATTATATCGCGGGGAGGTTTGTCCTCTTTATCAAATGCAACATCTTTCACACTAAGCATCATCAAACATAAAGATAACAAAACCTTTTTGTACTTTAAACATTGACTGTTCGACAAAATTCATTGGTTGTATATTTTTTGATCGGCTTTTTCCAGACATATTTTAAATAGTTCCAGATTGCATGCTTACTGGTAAGAGAGTATTTGTCGGACGAAAATAGTTTTGTTATTACTTCTTTAATAATAAGAAATATGTTATGAACGATTTATTGATATATACTTGGTTTGTTTTCTACAAGTGAATGTCAAGTAAATATTTGGTTGATGTGCGCATGCTTATAAAAAGGGCCCGCATTTGGGATGAGTAAAGGTAGTTGATTTTATACCGTTGATGAGTATTTTCCGGACATTTATATCATTTGAGTACATGCAAACAATAAGGTAAACTTATCTGAAACGTTATACTGACGTGAATGTATGTGTTTTAAGGTGCAACGTGTCTCCTTCTGCTTGCATAAATGGGAGGTACAGTTTGTTTCCAAAAGCTGTGTTACTGGAATATCCTTTTCAAATGGCTTCTTGAAATTGATAACGCTCATCGCGTTAATAAATGGGAGATTATTTTTAATTTGGTAGTGAAAACACAGCCATTTATAATTTTTCCAGGGAGAAAATCCAAACGGTTAATTTTTAAAGGTGAATTTGAATTGCTTCTCTTTTATTTAAACGCGTTAACTAGTAAATTTGATATCTGTATACGACAAAGTGTGTCGAGAAGTAAACGTAACAAATCAATAAGACAATATTGCTTCGTGTTGACGACTAAATTTCTGTTAAAATATGAGGTTGCAATAAAAGATCTTCTGTATTGTAGTAGACTACAAAAATATTAAGTACACAGGTCGGGACGTATTAAGTCAGTTCATTTGCTCAAGCGCGTGCTCTTAATATCTCTGCGCGGCAGTCACATTTCACTGAGTCGAAATTTGTAAACATCGCATGTATAGATTAAGGGTTGTAATGCACGAAATAAATACAACGAAAACAAAATATTTAACTTTTAACATTTTCAAGTCCAACGACTATGTACTTACATGTTCTTAACAATACATCATAAGTTATATTACTTCATGGTTTTACTTCTTACGATTCCTTTTATACCCGTATAGTAAATACTATTCTGCAATTAATACATCAAGTCGTATATGAAACTATTTAAAATAAAATCTGACTTTTATTTAATCTTACACACTTGTTATCCTCCATAATATGTGCATTCAGCAAAGTAGTGGGTAAAAGCTATACAATTGTTATGTGTAGTCTTTAATTTATGTTCGTTTTGAAAGGTGTTTTAATAGTTTCTAATTTGCGCGCAATTTGTTGTGCGAGCATATGAAGCGTAAGGTTCTTGCTCAAATGACTAGTTTTAACTTATCGTTTAACACTTGTCGAAAAAAAGTTCTCTGGAGCTTGTCATGCGGTTTGCCTTCGTCAGTTGAAGTTTGTTTTATATCAGTTTAGGAACATCTGTCAGATCTGGCCTAAGTATGTTCACGTAAATAACAAAACATATTCTAAATTCACTTAAAGATCTGAAAACACGACGAACTACAACTAACCTTGCTATAATGTTTGAACATATGTATTAGAAATATACATAGCCACATGTTACCTATTATTTCGTTTTGATTATTGCAAGTACAATTGTACCACAAAGAAACTTAAAGATGAGTATGCACATGCACTGGATTATGTTTCAGATTATTTCAATCCAATTCGCTGTATGAGCGGAGGGCAGTGTCATTTACACAGCGGTGGTAAGGAGTTCACCTGTACATGTGCAGATGGATACCTGGGTGACAACTGTCAAAGAGGTAAAACAGCATTTAAACAATTCGTTGAAGGTTCCACCGTCTTACCGGTAAGTACATAGTGACAATTGTTTAATGATTGATCATTTCATGGTTTAATTGTCTGTAGTATGTCTAACAATGTTGTTAAGGATTAATTGATAGCATTTCCGTCGTCATAATTTGGTTTCAACTCTAATTATAAGCTTACCGAACATTTGATGTGTTACATTTATTGCGTGTTATAGATGCACAAAGAACGTAAGCATTAAAAAAAATCAATGAATATATTTATATTTATATATTATTTTTTTTTGTGTTCCCCTTACAAAATATAGTGTTTATTATTGACGTTTCGGACAGTCACGATCGAAAGGTGTTTGACGAACAGAAGAACTTCTTAAAAGACTTTATTAAGCAATTCCCACATGGTCCAGACCACTTCCAGTTCAGCTTTGTTTTGTACGCAACCTGAGCAACAAGTATGACAACTTCACAATCATAGACGCTGTAGACAATGCTTCAATCCCCGATGATAAACGCGGGGCTATTTTTACCGGAAAAGCATTGGCCTTTGTGAAAGACCACTCATTCGCAACGACCAACGGTGGGCGAGCAGACGTGGATAGATACGTTATTATTCTGACTGACGGCATGCCAAGCGCACCACTGGATACTGCAAACCAAACAAAGTTGCTGCGCTTGTCCTATCCAAACATACGAATTAAAAGTATTGGGTCCGGAGAGTTTGTGTTTCATAAGGAGCTTTGGACATTAGCGCTTACCCTCTGAATGTGTTCCCCTTGCGTGGTAATGACTCGGTTCGGAATGTCCAGAAATCAACCATGTATGGTTGCAAACGTATATTGTAGTTTCAGTAAAGGCAAATTTGATGTATTATAATAATTATCCAAATGCAGCATTTACGTAAAAATAAATAATATTATTTTAACTAGACTATTATAAAAACGCTGCATTCAGATTCAATAATCCGTAAGTATATAATGTTATAATATATATATATATATATATATATATATATATATATATATATATATATATATATATATATATATATATATATATTGGATTTAAACCACTGCTAACGAAGGTAAACTCTTTAATAACCCACGGTGTTCGTTTCCTTGTTGAAAAATACAATTTAATATTAATTTAAATAAAAATGGTTTATTGGCGTATGATTTTGATGATTATTTTAAACGATTGTGACTTCGCAGTATTGTTTACCATTTAGGATGTACAACTGCCTATTCGGACGTTGTATTGGCTTTTGACGTTTCCTCCTTCAATTATGGTCAACTGGGCACAATGCTAAAAACGGCAGAGATTCTGATCACAAATCTCCAATCGGACGTCAACCAGACCAGGGTCGGTCATTTCAGATACCAAAGTATTGCCGAGGAAGTTTTCAGCTTCGACGAGTACACGAACACTGTTAAGATGATATCCGTTATGAACACACATATCCGGTAAAGAGAAACATGCATGAAAGATGGACACTGTTCGAGTAGAGATATAAGTTCTTTGTTGCAGCATATTTTGGGTGAATTTCACATGAATTCCGAAAAGTCTAGGCGTAAGGCTGTTGTAATATTTCCCCAATTCATATTTGACAAGGACATTGCTGAACGTATTCGGAATCTGAAAGACAATGATGTGATTGTTATAATTGTAGGAGAAGGACTCGAGGCCAATATTGATAGAATGTTAAAACTATCAACTACTCCTTTCTTCACATTTATTATTGTGGAAGATTTAAACACCCCCATTGATGCCGTTTTAGCACTGAACTTCTGATGTGTTATCTGCAATTGCTTCATATTTATGTTTTAAAGAAATATCAACACATTTGCGTTGAGGCTTAACTATAAACTTAGCTTGTTTACAATTAATACGTGATAATGTACAAATTGAATGTTATTTGTATGCATTTTATTTCAGACAATGCCGTTTCATATTTTAAGATATATACTTACAAACCATAACTTGGATAAATATCCTGGTGTCTTTGTCGTTCACTTTATGTTTTTGATGTTTTACTATACACTTAGCAGTTATATAAGCACATGTATTTCGCAAACGAATCAAAAGTAAAATATGAACAGAATAAATACGTTGCTGATGTGTTTTAAAACTAGTGATTATGTGTTTCTCGTGCACATGAATTGAAATTGAAGTTTGATCTGATAATACTTTAAAAATATGACGTTATGAGAAGCTGGGTCAATCATAAGAACAAATACGTACATAACACTTAATTTTTCTTCTTTATGTATATATTTAAATTGATTTATTTATTATATCCAGTCATTTTTGTAGCCACATAAATTATAATTTTGTGAACGCTGACCGTTCTTGAAATATTTAACTGGCCACAAACAAAACACACGGGAACACAAGGTCTATTATGTAGAAAACTAAGGATACACACATTTTGCCATCCAAAGACCACGTGACGAATAAACGTAAATTGTATATAAAAAAATGTTAAAACTGCACAAAACATATTTGAATTACTAATATTTTATAAACATATACACATAAACATACAAATATATGGCAAGCTGACCACTCGATAGGAAACAGAAACAAGTCGAAACTTAAAGAAATAGTTACGATAACGACATGTACACTTGTGAAGAAGAATTTTTCATGAAACGACGTACCATATATGCCCGGGTCGATTTTATTATAAGTCACAAACAGGAAGAAATCCATTAGTACATGTTTAAAAAATAATAAACGGATCTAAACATTAAAGCTTTCATTATGGTGTTTCTAGGAACGAAATAACGAAAGGACATCTCCCCTGACTAGAAGAAGTATGCTACACCTCTATACCGAGAAAAGTTTAATGGTTAGATGAAGTGAGGCCCTGACATGGCTCTGAAGTCAAAACTCATCTTCCAATCGGAATTTGTTGATCCTATGTTACTGACTATCATAAAGAAAACAGTTGGCTTTAGGAAATAAGGACTTCAATCTAGCTACGATACAAGCTCATGATACTTTCAACACTTCAATACCTGTTGCCAACAGTTCGATCGTGAACGAATTTCACTAAAATAGCAGCGCCCAAAAGTGGAGGGGTAATAAGGCAGTCAAACGATGAAGCTGATAGAACCGTGAACAGACAAGAACATTCATTTCTAATTGAAACGCTTTTCGATGGTCTCAGAGAAAGTATAGATGATTATAAGTCGCACACCGCTGGTTAAGGGAAACAGCTTACCTGTTCCATAAAATTTGACAAATTAACTAGAATACATTAAATTTAGGTAGGACGATACATGTTTATATTTCTTCTTCGCGCATGAAAAGAAGTTCTTGTTTAAACTGAACTGTTATTTTCTACTTCGAATACAAACTTCAACACTTAAACTTTAACATGTAATTAATTGTTTGTGTGATATAACATGCAATATAATATTTAAACATTTTTTTTTTCTATTTATAATCCACTTCTTTTTTCGCGAATGAATAAGGAAAAATAAACCAGTTCCTTATTCCTGAATCAAACCGAAAATGAAACTAGCATTTTCGTACTTGAAAGATTACTGTAGATGAAACAACAACGTGTAGCACAAATAAATAAAAATAATTGCACATATAGGTTAGTTTTATGTTTTGCAATAAATGTTGTCTTCGTTTAATCTACATGTAATGACATCCCAGTTACCTTTTCGCAGGTGAACAAAGGAAAAAGGGAATCGATTCCTCATTTCTTATACTCCAAATAAGAAGCTGCTTTTTTTTTAATTTAAATATTAGTAACATTAAAATAAAACTTACATATAAATGAACATCATTTTATGGAAGATGTATTAAAATGTTTAATTGCAATACATTTCTTCTCCGTTGTTCTTAAATGATTGGTCATTACATGCATTAGGTTTGAAAATCGATGAAGGAACTGGCATTTTCGTTAAATAATCTTTTGAATTGCATTGGAGACAATTAATGGGCTTAAACAATTACCCTACAAAAGCACTGCATGAAAATCAAGGTACGGATCTGCATCAGTACGTTCAGCAAACACCATATTAAAATATATCATATAATTGTTATGCATACAAATGCATAACGATTGAAATCTTTACACATCCTTGTTCCTGTTACGATAAACAAATTGCTCACACTAAGAATTAAACCAAACATTAGGCAAACTTAGTTATTTTACTTAGAACATATTTCGGGAAAAATGAAGATAAGTAAAGCTTAATAAATCAGAGATGATGTGCATGAAACAAAGATGTTCCGCTACGATGCTTTTTAAATCATTATATGGAAGATATCTAAAATTAGTATGATAAGGTGCTTCTTTTGTTGCTGGCAGCATGTTTTGCTTCAATGATTGTCTAGTTATGGGATTTTGACAAAATTTTGACATCAGTATATATTATCAATAAATGTATAGCCGAAAAAATGTTTCTGAAACTAATGGTAAGATTTCAACGAGATTTAATGCAGGGGGGACGGGCATGTGCTTACAGATATTGGTTGTGTTTAAGTGAGTTTATGTGGATATCATTGATGATATTGTTTTCGTTTTTGTTGAAATGGAAGGATGTGCATCTGTTCACGAGGTTTATAACTATGTATCTTTTAAAGCTCCAATTTCGTTTTCGGTTTCAAGATTATAGACGTCTGAATACATATATGGAGGGAAGACCTTCCGCAACCGGTCGTTTACTTTTAGTATGTGATCTTCGAGAAAGATTGTATGTTGAAATATCATATTCTCTCAAAATGCACAATGATTGTGAATGTTCACAGTACAATCTGGCAACATTCACGATTTTATGTTGAACAGAGACTTCGTTATCTATATAACTTTATTACTAAATTGCATACATGTATTTTGATATATTTGATTGTGCCCGCTCTAAATGACCGGATTTTGATATAATAGAAAAACTTATGACAAACACAGCCCCTACATATGTAATAGGGCTTTATATATTTGTCTTGAATGAGGTTAATCATTGACATGAATATTGTAAAGAACTGGATAAATTAATGTGCATTTCTTTTATTCCTTTCAAGGAAAACTATCGTGTGTGTGTGTGGATTACGAAGTTCATTAGATTCTTGTGCGCCTGAGTCTGAAAAATGTTAGTCGAGGAGTGAGCACTCCGAACTTATAAACTCACAACTGATGGTACGAATTTAGAACAATAGCAGCAGCACCCGGATTTAGTTTCACTGAGATATGTTTAAATGTTATTAGGTCGTATACTGTGGTAAAACCGGGAGGTAACCTCCTTTGTCCGGTAGGGTGTCCACCACTCAGATCACATGTGCTGGGAGCAGATATCGAGCAAGAGTCGCCTAGGTGAATAGTGCGTGTTTTCATATTCACAAACATATTTCTTAAAACATACCCTACATTTTGCTTGGTTGAGCATACAACACTGGAATATGTCGAGTAGATTTTCAAATATGGTTGTGTTTCCGACATAAAAGCCAGAAATAGCACGCCTTAAGTGAATCCTCTTTATGATTAAGCGCTTCACGTAATGGGTACAATTCTTGTATTTCATTGAATCACAATGTAGGTATTTATTAGGATTACATTCATTCACGGGTTTTTGAACATGACGATACAATCAACCTGTGAAGTAGAATCTCGATTATCGAAAGCCAACCGGTTTGAGTTGGGGATTCGCACAATATAAAATCATCTTGATGTAGAAGTATTAACTTAAAAGTTCAGTAAAGGGTTATAACCCTTATATTGTCCGAAATATCAATGTATTCCAACAAAACCTTACCGTAAGTGAGGTAATTTGCGTGTCAGTTGTGGAATGACCTTTAGATAATACTAGTATATATATTAATGGATAAAGTTGTCTAAAATAAATTTTACTTTATTTCATTTGATAAACTTTTATATAAATACGTATTTTCTTAAATTATTTACTAACACTGTAAACGCCCACATACTCGACAAGACGCCACCTGAAAATAATAATAATCGATAATCAGCCAATAAAATAAGAAAACCTTATGACTATGCTAATTTCGTGGGACAAGTGTACCGACCATAAATCAAGGACATCATACGATGAAAACTATTCAGTCGATATTAAACCAGATCTGTTTACAAGGCTTTCAGCACAGTTACTTTTAATCTAGTACTTTAAGCTCAATTGCATGAAAAACCTAAGGCTTACTGGAATGCTCTCAAGTCCGTTTCCTTGGTTGAACCAAATCTTAGTGTCTCTAGGGGAGATCGAAAGAACGCTTTTTCAGTAGAGCGCGAGCCAATGACCCCTCAATAGCTTGGCGGACACCTTAGCCGCCACGAAAACTCGACCATTTTAGTTATTAGATTTCAGAATAGCGGACGAACAAGCTTTTTTTACGTCAAACAAGTGTTTTCTATTCAGCAACCTTAGTTTACATCGACCAAACTTAATGCAATCAAATATATCGCACGCTTGTATGGCGCGATAGCGTGACAATGTACTTGGGACAGGGAGTTCAATGTCAGGGTAACTAAAAAAAAGTTTCCGCTTATTTTTTGTTTTCTTTTGGAATTAGATATTGCACTAATATTATGCGTGTATGTAGCTTCCACGAAATCCTAGCTTAAAATAAGAGTAGGGGCCAAGTGGGTCAAGGTTACTGTTACTAAAATTGGAAAACAAAAGATAAGAGATTTCCAGTCAATACATTTACTTTGCATAATCTTATCTTGATGGAAATTGTGGCATAGCAAACCTGCAAGAAGTAAATGCTCTGCAAGTCTGTGTGTATGTACATTACATGCAGACCAAAGTGGAAGTTTAATTTAGGCATGTCAAGTTGAGATCAAGGTGACTGTTACTAAAAAAAATCGGATACTGCTAAATAACGTTAAGTGGGATGGAGGCATTATATTTAAATTTAGTTTGAGATACCTTACACGTACATGTATATCTAGCTTCGCTTTCCAAATGGAACCAATGGAGTGTCAATCAAGTTTACTGTTGCTAAAAAACACAAAAGACTATTTGCTCCCTAAAGCTTGATTGTGTGGAGGTGTTGGTATGTGGTTTTTGGTATTTTATATGCAGACCATAATTAGTACCGTAAACGTTGAAAAAATTGTTTCGTAATATTGTTATGTTTCTGGTTTGGTATTTTGATACATATTTATGTATTGTCCTTAGAAGTAATGCAAAGGTATTAGACCGGACGGACTCGTATGTCATAAAGGAAAGAACAAACATTATGACTGATTGAAAAAGGGCATTTATTGCAAAATGCCATAAAGAAAGACAGTGAAAATATAACATGTTTTTCCCTATAATGACATAATGGGCGGTAAAACACGCCATAAAATCAGGTATATAAAAACATATATATATAAACAAAAAGCCTTGATAGTTGTGATATTGATACAAGATGAAAAGTTATAGAGTAACAATCGTATAAAAATATAACGGAACAAAATAAAAAACATATGGCGGAGAAAGGGTGCTGGTGGGTGTTGAAAATCGTGTCGATAATAACGACGTAATTGTGTAGAAGGAATTCCAAAACAAGTATGGCCAGGATCGATTTTCATTGGTACAAGAGCTTGTGTGATTCTATAACTCGATATGATTTGACAATTAAAAATAGCAACAATTTATGTTTGGGTTACACCCCACTCCAGTAATTAAAAGCGTACAATGACACAAAACTTTGTATGTGTGCATAAAATGTTATTTATGTATTGTCCTTAGAAGTAATGCAAAGGTATTAGACCGGACGGACTCGGTTGTCATAAAGGAAATAACAAACACTATATGACTGATTGAAAAAGGGCATTTATTGCAAAATTCCATAAAGAAAGACAGTGAAAATATAACATGTTTTTCCTATAATGACATAATGGGCGGTAAAACACGCCACAATGGGAACCGGAACGGGAACCCCGCCGCCCATGGAGTACTGGAGAAGACCGAAATACAATAAAAAAGAGGTAAAATTAATAGGTGTGGTCTTGAATCATTACCTTCTGAGTATACAAAAATTGAATGCCGGTATGTAATGCCGGTATGAGAACATAAAATTTTAGTTGAATGAAGGAAAAACGTTTTATTTCCCAGGTCCAAAATGATTGCATTGGAAGTTATTTTGCACCCGTTAAAGGGAGATCATAGAAAAATTGCACACAACCGAGTGAAACAAATATCATATACGTGTATAAGAATTGCACAACGTCTGATGACATTGAACATGACAAAGTTCAACTAAAATATAGCATTAATTACACTGGATGTGACACTGAAAAAAAAACCTATAAGCATGGAAAATAAAGTTAAAACAAAATTAATATTATGTACATTGCACATTAACACAACAAAAACAAAGAACAATAAACGATCATAACAAGCCTGTATGTACTATTTTGATGAGGACGTGGCAGTACTGTTAGCTTATGACAGAGAAATGTGTCACACAAATTTACATAAAATGCAAAAACAACCTGCAGCCTCAAACAGTCAGGTAGACAAAGAAATACATCATCACAAATAAACGATAAAATGGTAAACGAGCAAGAAGACATATTGGCAAAAAATAAAATGGAGCTGCGGCCTTATACCGTCAGACAACACAATATATTTACCACAGTGTGTACATAAAAAATCTGAACAAGCAAAAATTGTGACTTGTTTACCTGCAGCCTCAAACTGCAGGTAAGGTATTAAAAAGGTATCAAAAATAAAGGTACATAAACACAACTATGGTAAAATAATTATTGTAAACAATGTAAGGAAACCTGAAGAGAAAAATGCAAATGGAGCTGCGGCCTTAAACCATTAGCCAACTAAATAATTATACAATACATATTCATAAAAAGTGTTTGCACCAGCAAAACTAAGCATGAATACCTGAAGCATAATGCAGTCTAAAATTATCAGACAACATTTGAGATCAAAAAGACAAATATTGGCCTTAATCACCGACCTTGGTAATAGGTGAGATTTCCTGCAGCCTTAAACTGTCAGGTAAGCATAAAAAGTCAAGCAACACAAAAAAGCAAAATACTAATTATAACCCATAAACAGAGAAAGCAAATAGTACAGTGTAGTACAACTATGGAGCTGTGGCTTGAAACCGAGAGACAACCAGAGAGATATCTACCATTATTGGCATGAAGTTTTGGTACCAGGAAATAAGTGAAAGACTTCCTGCAATAATAAACTGTCAGTTTAACATAATATGAACACCCTTGACAAAAGTAAGATCCGGAATGTACCAGAAAAGAGCAACCCATCTAGATGTAATAAACAATTGGGCTGCAGATTTAAACTGTCAGACACTTAAAGAGACATATACACCAAATACTGTCTTAAAAGGCACTGGTAAAAAGGTTAAAAACTACATGACAAACCTAGAATGTCGTGAAAACCTGAAAAGTCAATTGACACATCGGAAGTGAAATAAAACAGCGGGAAACATAGCAAACAATCATGCAGTAGACGGGTGAATAACGAGAATTGGTATGAGTAGCGCCAGCCGCAGACTGGACATATCCTTTTATGGAATGAACGGATGGGGAATGGTGGTACATAAAGTATAGAAATGATCAAAAAAATGTATTGTTATGGCTGCTAGTGTTGAAGATTTATGCAAACGCCTGAACAGGTGTACCCGAGGAATTGTGTGGGAATAACCATATGGAACAATTCAGGTATGTTAAGCCTGGATCAAAAATATATGCATAACTAGTTAGTCTAGTGATTTAAAACGTGACAGAACCGGGCTAACGGTCATTGATAATTGGTAAGCAAAGTAAAATGGATTAAGATGGAAAATATATATGCAATTGGTTTCCGAGGAAAAAAGCTAGGAACTGTATTAATTGTATTTGGTGTGATAATAAATGATTATTTACATTGGGATGTGGCAGATCCCTCTGCGGCGACAATTCATTTAATTCAGAGATATGAAAAACTAATATGCCTAACAGTAGCTCTAAAATCGTATGCCACAGAAGAATATTTTGGGAAATGGAGATTATCGGGCGGAAGGCAATGCTATTCGGATAGTAAGCAAAGCACACAGGTTTATGAAACCCAGGAGTATTACCCGGAAGCAAAAATTAAGGAGACCCAGACAGGATTATAGTTCGTTGGGTGAACATACGTGACAAATCAAAAAGTTAAACAGATGGTAATTGAAGGCAATTTACTGATGTTTTAACTCAAATGAATTGGTATTTTAAGAAGTACCACTTAGAAAAATGTGTTGACACTAGAGCTGTATGAAAGACGACCTGTAAAGATTTGCATATACTGTAAAATCGGCATATACCAATAGGAAAAACAGGGCACAGAAGTTCAAAACTTTGTCATAAGAAATAAAAATAAGTTTAGTTTCAGGGGTAGAGTAAACCCCACCAATGCCTGAGTGGGCAGAAATTAAAGATAAATATATGCATGGCGTGCCGCGATACCTGGATCAGGCAGAACATGTAAGAAGTACAAGCATGAACTGATCTGGTACCAAACTCAGGTAAAATAGCTCCTTCGTTTAGAACTGTACCATCAATATCAGCCTGAACTGAATAACTAAAATCATGCATAAAAATAGTTCCTTCGTAGAGAACTATAACATCAATATCAGCCTAAACTGAATAACTCAAATCAGGCTGAATATTGGAAAATATAAGCAAGACCTGCATATACATAGTTCCTTCGTAGAGAACTATAACATCAATATCAGCCTGAACTGTATAACTAAAATCGGGCTGAATATCGGAAAATATAAGCAAGGCCTGCATAAACAAAGTTCCTTCGTTGGGAACTATAAATTCAATATCAGCCTGAACTGTATAACTAAAATCAGGCTGAATATTGGAAAATATAAGCAAGGACTGAACTGAATAACTAAAATCATGCATAAACATAGTTCCTTCGTAGAGAACTATAACATCAATAGCAGCCTGCACGGGATAAATACAATCGGGCAGAATATTGAAAAATAAAAGCAAGGACTGAACTGAAAAACTAAAATCATGCTTACAAATAGTTCCTTCGTAAAGAACTATAACATTAATATCAGCCTGAACTGAATAACTAAAATCAGGATGAATATTGGAAAATATAAGCAAGGCCTGCATAAACATAGTTATTTCTTAGAGAACTATAACATCAATATCAGTCTTAACTGTAAAACTAAAATCAGGCAGAATATTGGAAAATATAAGCAAGGCCTGCATAAACATAGTTCTTTCGTAGAGAACTATAACATCATATCAGCCTGAACTGTATCACTAAAATCAGGCTGAATATTGGAAAATATAAGCAAGGATTGAACTGAATAACTAAAATCATGCATAAACATAGTTCCTTCGTAGAGAATTATAACATTAATAGCAGCCTGCACGGAATAAATACAATCGGGCAGAATATTGAACACTATCAGCAAGGACTGAACTGAATAACTAAAACCATGCATAAAAATAGTTCCTCCGTAGAGAACTATAACATCAATATCAGTCTTAACTGAATAACTAAAATCAGGCCGAATATTGGAAAATATAAGCAAGGCCTGCATAAACTTTGCTCCTTCGTAGAGAACTAAAACATCAATATCAGCCTGAACTGTATAACTAAAATCAGGCTGAATATTGGAAAATATAAACAAAGCCTGCATAAACATAGTTCCTTCGTAGAGAATTATAACATCAAGATCAGCCTGAACTGTATAACTAAAATCAGGCTGAATATTGGAAAATATAAGCAAGGACTGAACTGAATAAGAATAGTTCTTTCGTAGAGAACTATAACATCAATAGCAGCCAGCACGGAATACATAAAATCGGGCAGAATATTGACAAATATAAGCAAGGACTGAACTAAAAAACTAAAATCATGCATAAAAAAGTTCCTTCGTAGAGAACTATAACATCAATATCAGCCTGAACTGAATAAATAAAATCGGGCTGAATATTGGAAAATATAAGAAAGGCCTGCCTAAACGTAGTTCCTTCGTGGAGAACTATAACATCTATATCAGCCAGAACTGAATAACTAAAATCCGACATAAACATACTTACTTTGTAGAGAACGATACCACCAGTATCAGCCTGAGCTGATAACTATTATCAGACATAACATTTAAAACGTATGAACATAGACTGAAATGAGAACTAAAAACCAAAGTTCACTTGATAAAACGCAATGTTCTGAAGAGTTTAGTTGTCCTGTTCCTAGACGTAATTGTACATTTGATTCCTTAGTGGCTGAATGTAGTGTCCAATAGCAATGGCTGGAAACGTGCCTTATCGCCCCTTTGTAGTACTTGTACAGGAAGTGTCAGCCAGTGGACACGTCCTCTGTATTGGGGTGGTGCGAGGTAGGCATGGCCTGAAATGATAACTGAAAGCGTGCATATATTATAACACCAACTTCATTCGAAACAGATGATAAAAATCAAGTATAATTTAGTGTAATCGTGAAAGTAGAATTATAATAAGACATATCATCAAGCCTGGCGAAAAACAACAACAAATTAATAATGCAAAATTTGAGATTTTAAATAATTGTCACCAAAATCCTATTTTAAAATATTATGTGAGTGGAAAATATGGGGACAAACTTAAGAGACCACAGTGGGTCAGTTGTTAATAATAAAAAAATATGACAATGAAAGCGACATATAGGTCGGAGTGCAAAACTGAAAACACTAAAGCGTGTAAGTGTTGCAGATGGTCGTTTTACAGCATTTGACAAATTTTAAGGGGTTAATTTTTGGATAAACAGCCCCGCTATGCTAAAAAACAATGTAGTACTATTAATGGGACCAACTGGCAACAAGCGGTCATGGCTTTAATGACAATATACCTTGACAGTGTGCTTAAGAGATAGATACAAATGCATATGTCTTGCTTATAATGTGCACAAATCTTATATGTATATAAATACTTGAAACTTTAAAGTTGCAAATTTGGTGAAACGTGTATCTACATAAGTATATTCAATGGCGTTGAACAAAACATATATATGTACATAAAATTGATAAAAAATAAGAGTGATTGATACTTTTATGAGACATAAATTTAAGGATAATGATTTAAAATTGTGATAAAAATAAAAATGCTAAAAGAAACTAGACATTAAAACAATGCCGGCTAATATATTTAAATTAAAATATTATGTAATAAATTGATATAACTAGGGTTAGGACAATTCCAATGATATTATGAGCAGATTTTTGGCAACATAAAGACACTGTTTTTCATTAACTGAAAGGATTCGTAAAAGAATATTTCTGCACTTTGACTGTCGGATTCCGCAGCTACCGGTCACCTGGCACCCTTACGGACACTTCTTTTGGGTTTTAACCTTATTTGAACTATTGTGACGGAACTGAATCAGTTTGACTGCTACCGGGCAGCGACAACTGCATCTCGGATATTGTGGAAGACGCGTAGCTGGCCCCGAGATGAAAGGAAACAACCATCAGAAAAAAGTGACTGAAGAAATGCGCTAATAACGCTGGGCGCCGCCATCTCCATTTTGGAAACCTTGTATCATTGTATGGTAGACTGCGTAATGAACGTCGCAAAGTTCTCTGCACACGGCACTAATAAATATGTGTACTCGTACAACGGCCCTTTAAATAATTGAAAATATCACACTAAATAACACCATTGGTGTAAGTCTTCGAACAACAAAAGATAATCATTCACTTGAACGGAATGAAACGGTTTAATATGGTTAAAAGTAATCCTTGAAAGTATCGCTTTAGAGCGTAATTGTTAATTTTGACCACACTGAACAGAGAGTGGAAGACGCGTAGCTGGCCCCGAGATGAAAGGAAACAACCATCATAAAAAGGTGACTGAAGATATGCGCTAATAACGCTGGGCGCCGCCATCTCCATTTTGGAAACCTTGTATCATTGTATGGTAGACTGCGTAATGAACGTCGCAAAGTTCTCTGCACACGGCACTAATAAGAATGTGTACTCGTACAACGACCCTTTAAATTATTGAAAATATCACACTTTAGAGCGTAATTGTTAATTTTGACCACACTGAACAGAGAGTGGCCATTGATTGGACAACTAAAAATAGCAACAATTTACGTTTGGGTTACACCCCACTCCATTAATTAAAAGCGTACAATGACATAAAAAATATTATGCGTGCATACAATGTTATTTAATATATTTACTTAAACCAACTGGCTATATAAAAAAAATATGACCGTATTTTATACTAGAACCTTTATTATATTTATTTTTATGATGATTTATTTAAGTTGTTTTAACGATCTTTGATTTAATATGCAAACAAATATAATTTGTGTCCACATATTTGACAATATTAGCCCATTAAACAAATCTACAAGGCTTTTGATTTGTGTAACCCCTTTAACTTCAAAAGATTGATTATTTTTCTCTTCCTGTTTGCAATTTTCGCTCTGTTATTATCCCCCGCCATAAGCGGAGGGATATTGTTTTGGCGTTGTCCGTCCGTCCGTCCGTCCTTCCGTCTTTCCGTCTGTCCGTCTTTCCGACCGTCCGTCCGGCACTTTTGTGTCGGAAGCCATTTCTTGGAAGTGCTTTGGCGGATTTCATTGAAACTTGGTATGAGTATATATATGGATAAGAGGATGATGCACGCCAAATGGCATTATACACCATCTGTATCTTTTTTTATCCTACAGCTAAATGATTTTATAGAACAAATACGACTCATAAAGAAAAGATAAGGCTTTCTCCACGGTTATTTTTAGATCAGGTTTCTTCTACACTTATTTTAAGAACATAAGGTAGGGACGACTAGTTTTTTTTTGGCCTTTCACCCCTGATTGCGTCATTAAGGTTATTGGGTTCGCAGTCGTTTAACGAGTTTACGAGTGTGTGTGTTTACGATGGATTATTATAATATTTTGAATGTGAAAAACACAGTGTTTGGATATAAAATTGGAATGATACTGGTGAGACTGCAATTTCAATTTAGTTAAAATGTCGAATGTACTCGAATAACGCGATGTTTTGTTGAACAATTGATGGATTAAATTTGAGAAAAGTGTCAGTGAATTGTTCTTTAACTTTTCGAAGGAAATCGATGTCGAATTAAAATGGTAATTTCTTTGATGGTTTAGTCGTTCCTTTGTCAGTCGATCAAAGAATGTCTATCCACAAAGAATTGCCTGCTTACATCCAGTGCTTTAAAATGGAAAAGATGGATGGCGATGAAGAAATTTGTCTAGAATTTTAACTCGTCATGGAAGCAAATTAAACATTACGAAAATAAACATGGACGTGGTTATTATACATCTTCGGTGAATAGAACAATACTTTTATGTAAGCAAGTATAAAGTGTGTAAAAAGAAGAGTTGTTTAAAGACTAAAATTAACAATACCGGCGGTAAAAAAATGCTGAATCATGCTTCACGTAGCCACGGTATGTGTCTACACATTTTGTTAATTTCAAAATGGCGGTAGCCATGTTTGTTTTTTGGGTTTTTTACAGTGGTGAAACAAGAATTGTAGTTTGAACACAACCGTCTGTGTTCGACTTGAGTGTATTACATTTGGAACGCTGATTAAATTTGAATCGAGGCGTATTGCGATATTTTGTCTCGTTACTTTTCTTTTGCGTGGAATTCTTAAGGACTATTTCGATTTCCGTAAACAGGAAAGATCACAATAAATATTACTACGCAATGTAAGATTCAGTTAATTTAATGTGTTTTTGCTTTTAACTTAGGAATAAATTAAATAAAACAATATTGTAGGATAAATAGAATACTATGTTAGTGTGATTGTGTACTTAAATTTATCCCACTCGTGTCAGAAAGGCTTACAAGGCTCGGCAAGTCTCGCCATGTAAACCTTTCTTCACTCGTGGGATGAATTTAAGTACACTATCACACTAACATAGTATTCTCTATGTGTCAAATATAACACTTTTGTGTCCAGAAGCATATCGGCGGGTTTATTAATTGAACGAATTTGCTTGTTTGTTTTGCATTTGATCACATTAAGTAATCAATTTTCCGTCTGAATAAGTCGGAAAACAAATCGAGTTTAAAATATGATATATATATGAGCATTTAGTGTAGATACAGTTGGAAATTTAAAAACAAAGAACAATGGTGTCGCTTACAATTATTTATGGTTCATTTTTACTTGCCGTCATGTGGCGTAAGCTGGTTTTCGTTTTTGTATAATCGTTTAAAATGAACAAGTAGTAGTAGAAGTAGTAGTAAAAGTAGAAGTAGTATTAGTAATAGTAGTGGTAGCAGTAGCAGTAGTAGTAGTAGTAGTAGTAGTAGTAGTAGTAGTAGTAGTAGTAGTAGTAGTAGTAGTAGTAGTAGTAGAAGTAGTAGTAGTAGTAGAAGTAGTAGTAATAGTAGAAGTAGTAGTAGTAGTGGTAGTAGTAGAAGTAGTAGTAGTAGTAGTAGTAGTAGTAGTAGTAGTAGTAGTAGTAGTAGTAGTAGTAGTAGTAGTAGTAGTAGTAGTAATAGTAGTAGTAGTAGTAGAACTAGTAGTAGTAGTAGTAGTAGTAGTAGTAGTAGTAGTAGTAGTAGTAGTTATAGTAGTAGTAGTAGTAGAAGTAGTAGTAGTAGTTGTAGTAGTAGTAGTAATCGTAGGAGGAGGAGGAGTTATTGTTGTTGTTGTTCTTGTAGTAGTTGCAGAAGTAATTGTAGTAGTATCAGTAGTAGTAGTTGTAGTAGTTGTAATAGTTGAAGTAGAAGTTGTAGTAGAAGTAGTAGTAGAAGTAGTAGTAGTAGTAGAAGTAGCAGTAATAGTAGTTGTAGTAGAAGGAGTAGTAGTAGTAGTAGTAGTAGTAGCAGTAGAAGTAGTAGTAGTAGTAGTAGTAGTAGTAGTAGTAGTAGTAGTAGTAGTAGTAGTAGTAGTAGTAGTAGTAGTAGTAGTAGAAGTAGTAGTAGTAGTAGTAGCATTAGTAGTAACAATAGTAGTAGTAGTAGCAGTGGTAGTAATAGTAGTAGCAGTAGTAGTATTAGTAGTAGAAGACGTTGTAGTAGTAGTAGAGTAGTAGTGGTAGTAGTAGTAGTAGTAGTAGTAGTAGTAGTAGTAGTAGTAGTAGAAGTAGTAGTAGTAGTAGTAGTAGTAGTAGTAGTAGTAGTAGTAGTAGTAGTAGTAACAGTAGTTGTAGAAGTAGTAGTAGTAGTAGTAGTAGTAGAGTAGTAGTAGTAGTAGTAGTAGTAGTAGTAGTAGTAGTAGTAGTAGTAGAAGTAGTAGTAGTCGTAGTAGTAGTAGTAGTAGTAGAAGAAGTAGTTGTAGTAGTAGTAGTAGTAGTAGTAGTAGTAGTAGTAGTAGTAGTAGTAGTAGTAGTAGTAGTAGTAGTAGTAGTAGTAGTAGAAGTAGTAGTAGTAGTAGTAGTAGTAGTAGTAGTAGTAGTAGTAGTAGTAGTAGTAGTGGTAGTAGTAGAAGTAGTCGTAATAGTAGTAGTAGTAGTAGTTGTAGTAGTAGTAATAGTAGTAGAAGAAGTAGTAGTAGAAGTAGTAGAAGTAGTAGAAGTAGTAGTAGTAGTAGTAGAAGTAGTAGTAGTAGTAGTAGAAGTAGTAGAAGTAGTAGTAGTAGTAGAAGTAGTAGTAGTAGTAGTAGTAGTAGTAGTAGTAGTAGTAGTAGTAGTAGTAGTAGTAGTAGTAGTAGTAGTAGTAGTAGTAGTAGTAGTAGTAGTAGTAGTAGTAGTAGTAGTAGTAGTAGTAGTAGTAGTAGTATTAGTAGAGGTAGTAATACGGGCAAAAGCCCGCGAAGCGGGCGTCGACCGTTCATACATATGGAAATTTAGACATAAAATCACATAAGAATACCACATATGGATGCGTCTCAAAAAAAATTGCCACGCGACATATATCTTCGCGATGCTATTTATGACCTTGAACTAATGAAAAACACTTTGACATATGCTAAATCACATGTAAATACATACCTCAGGAAAAATTATATCAATGACATCATAATTGTGTAGCGAATCGCACTTAATATTCTCGCATTATTTGTTTTTCTTCGCAACCGTTCCAGAATAAAGTCATTACTTAATTATCTCCCCTGAATACTCTTCAGTGGGTATAAGCCGAAGACTGGTTCACTACATATAGTGACAGTCTTTACCAAAGACAATTTACGTCAACATAACCCGTCTTAAATATATTGCCGAATCTCAGATTTCTTTCGAATTTATTTGCTTTAATCTTTTCGATATCTTATTGTTATTATTATCCTGACAAATCACAAACGCTTGTTAAAAAATTATTTGTTTTAAACATTATAGTTGGTATCTCTAATCTTCCAGTATTCTCGCGGTATTTCAAAAACGACACCCTACTGTTTATTTGTCAGAATTCGTGACGCATTTCCCATTCGCTCTCATTACGTGTGATCATTAGCTATATTCTGGTAAGTTGTCGTTGTTATCCATCAGAAACACATTTATTCACAAAATTTCAAGATATTCAGATCTAACATTTTAGTCTTTAAGCTTTAATTTTTAACGTATTTACGCCTCGTCTGCTCGCACTTTACCGATATCCCGAAAGGTTACATATCACTATAATAAGTTTAGGCCTTAAACCACAAAATCTAATACCGTTGGATTTTCGTACCACAATCTTAGGTATAAAATCTTCCAGATTCGAAATAAACAAATAAACAAGACATTTATAAATTGTCTGCATTATTGACCAAATTTTAAGATATTTGTTGGTTTTCCGTTTTCAGAAGCTGTTCTGCCAAGGCAAGAGCTGGGCATCACACAAGCCATTCTATCCATCAAAACTGACAGTTTTGGTTAACAGAAATCAACAAAGGAGGGATTCCTGAACTATCAAAATTTCCAAGCTATACACACAGTTTATATGTAACTTAGTCAATTGGCTTAAACACCTTTTCCAGACCGTCACTTAATCATTTGTCATGCACGTTTGACTAATGCACTACATATGTCAGACATGCGGAGAAAATGGAACTCCCGAATGATCGACGCCCACGGATCTGTGCCAGTGACACAATACGAAGTCAAAGTTGGAAAATTGTCATTATACAGCTTTTACAACAATATCACGCATTCTTTATAATGGATTCAGCGAATTCACGACATACCCTTAACATTACCATTCGATGATAACTTGAATGTTGATAAGGCTAATAAGTTATCGTTTTCTGATATATTTTCAAGCTTACAGTATCCTTCATCGAAACAGTTTTGATGCCATCGATCATATGTTTAGCCGTTTGCCCGACACTACTGCTTATGAATACACAGTTATTAGGATAAATTATTCCATTGTAAATGAAAGACGCTTCGTTGTTTCCCAATAGCAATACTTCAAAGGTAACCTGACCATATAATGTTTACCGTTTCTTTTATTATTATTATAGAAATACTAGATAAGACGATGTGTTCTTTAGATAAACACATATATTTGCTATTAAACTCCACCAACGAGCAAAACATTTAGAAGGACCTATTTCGATTTCAATAAGACTGAATTTAATTGTTTCAATACCAAACTTTTATTTCAGATCAAAATAAAACAAACAAATTCGTTGAATTGATATCCCCCGCCAATATGCTTCTGGAAACAAAAGTATTATATTTGACACTCATAAAAGCATTTTTTCAAGATACAAAGGGCCATAACTCCCTTATTAACAGATGGTGTACAATGCCATTTGGCGTGCATCATCCCCTTATTCATACATATACTCATACCAAGTTTCAATGAAATCCCCCAAAGCACTTCCAAGATATGGCTCCGGACACACACAAAAAGCATTTTTTTTCAAGATACAAAGGGCCATAACTCTGTTATTATTTGATGGTGTATAATGCCATTTGGCGTGCATCATCCTCTTATCCATATACATACTCATACCAAGTTTCAATGAAATCCGCCAAAGCACTTCCAAGATATGGCTCCGGTCGGACGGACGGACGGAAAGACGGACGGACGGACGGACGGACGGACGGAAGGACGGACAACGCCAAAACAATATCCCTCCGTCTATTGCGGGGGATAATAAATACAATGTTCAGATCATCGACATAAACACTTATTTCGTACTTATATTGTCTGGATTTATGTAATTAACTATATGCGATAATTCAAATCGGGTTACATTTCATTTCCGTACCGTTCTCGCAGATGTATTGAGACTTCTACTCGGCATTGATTGGATTCAGAAACTGTTGTTTGCACATTCCGAGGTCGTCCCCATAAATACTCTGCAATATGCGAAAGACACCATCAAAGACTGCTATTAAAGGAATATTGCATTAATACTTAAATATTCTCATAATACGAATTGCCATAGCTTCAATAAAACTTACATGTTCAGATAAATCGCGTGTTTTGCTTGAAATTACATAATTTAATGTAACAAATAACGCACATTCATATTATTGAAACCATATAATGTTGTTAAGTAAACCATGTCAAAGAAAACGTTTTTAATGATTTTAATTTTTTCGGCATAGTTGTTTAACGTCACTTTTGATCGTAGATGACCTTCATTCATGATAGGTCCCACATGAATAAATCTGAATTGTGCATTGGCTAATAATACAAAAATCAACGTAAACATTGGATGCAGATCATTAAAACTTAAATATGAATATATTGTAAATTACATGTAAATTTAAATAAATTTAAAACTGTCATGATACAAAACATTCTCCAAACATTGCATCGAAACGTTTTTCCTTAGTTTACGAAGCAGTATAGCATTAATCACATGTCCCTACTATTAAAAGAAGCTATTGTTTACATGCCGTAGCGGTCACACTAAACACTACAAAAACAAGCTAGATTGCACTTTACCGGTACGCAGTTGTTTACCACTATCGACAAAGCGGGGGTTTGGGGGCGGTAGCCCCCGATACTAAGGAAATATATACAGGGGCATGCGTATACGGGAGCTTACCGCGTTTAAGTGAGAAAGATGGAACAAAACTTCCAATATGGCGTCGTTTTAGTGTTTTTCGTGAAGGAGTAGCGTATATATTCATCCGGTAAGCCAGTTTATATTCTACTTCTTTTAAATGAATAAGCCCGTTCGGCTCTACGGTGTTTGTGCTCCCCTCGGTTTTTTTGTTTCAATACCGTAGACGTCGGAATAACAAAGTTATTGAAACAAAACCGTCGACAAATTTGTTGTTAAATTTCTTGACCTTCTAGATGTTGGATGTTGGAATATCATTTTCTCTCACAATAAACAGTTTTTGTACATGTTTACAGTAAAATATAACATAAATCACGATTATTTTATTATCTCGATGCGTTTTTATGTCTATTAATTCACTTGATGCCGAATTATAACGGGTTTACCCCCCTTTTTGGAACTAAACTTCCTTTTAAGCACATTTTGGGACCTGACTTCCAAATGATAAACAGCTCTTTCCTATGTTAGAAGGTTTTATGCGAAATAACTTTTGTGAATTAATTCCGCATTGATGCGAATGTTTTGGAAAACATTTTCACTTGAGGAAATCAAGAGTTATCTTTTTTATTAATTGTTATATTATTAATTTGTATTATTATATTTTTTATCGCTTACTTAACGCTAACATTTAGTGTGTGTAATATAAGACATTCGAATGTATTATTAACACAGTGTAATTCTTACCTGTTCATTTTAACACAGTATAGACTATATATATATATATGTTTGAATATGTATCAAACGGAATACTATGCCTACTAAACGGAATACTATGCTTACTATTTCCAGTTATCAAGACGCCAGTTATATATGTCGAGGATGCCAAGATTAAAAAAGTCGGCGTAACGAAGTGTGTACCGCTCTAGAAAGCAAAAGGTACATGAAAACCCACCATTCAAACAAAAAAGATTACGTCGAAGTACCACGCCAAACAATCACATGTACGTGCAATATAAGTGAAATGAAAACCAGAAAAGAGTAAAGCCGTTTCGATACTAGTATAAGGTTGCTGTAACCAAATACTGCGATTCGGAATACATGAAGCAATTTGGAATACCTGACACCTGCTAAGAAGATGCATATCGGTGGATGTTTTTTATGAACACTTAAATATAAATTGTTTATTTAATACAATGATATTTGTCACGTTTTACCATAACGATACTGATACATGTATGAGACTTTGATGTGACACATTTTGGACGACCTTCTTTTAAACCAGTTCTGAGTTGGTCACTATATTATAATCGCAAAAAGTGAATTTGTAGTGGATAGAAAGATTTGTGCAAATGCAATACACGATATGATTTCAGTAGAAGTAATCAATAAATACATGTATTTTTTTTATCTTTTATTCATATATGAATACATATTATTTAAGACTGTTGTATTGAGGGAATAAAGTATTGGTTCACTTAGAAAGATTACTTTGTTTGTTCCTAACACTGCCTTCTAATCGTGAGTCATGTTAATATGTCAAATGCATAAAGAATTCATTCCGACTCAAATTTTTGTATCATGTATGTAAGTGCTGAATACAATTGAAAATGTATGCAGATACATCGTTGGAAGAAATTACGTAACACAGATAATGGTTTATTTTCATAAAAAAGTGAGAAACTAGCATCATGAGATATACGGAACACAACGTGTAATTACGTAGCACTCATAGCAATTATATGTCAGACTTGTCTATGTAGAAATAATAAAATAAAACAAACAAAAAACACATAATACATCAGCTGTACATTTTTTGTTTGTTCGTTTGTTTTATTTGCTGTTTTAGTTCGGCTCTGTTGAAGGACTCTCTCTTGCATATTCTAAATTTAAACTCATGTGATCCATGAATGGGGAATGGTATCCCAGTCCTCTGCTAAATTTAAATTCCTAATTACGTAATTTTATACTGCACGAAAGACGCACTTATTATCGCCCTATAACCTTCATCATCTGAAAAGACAGTAAAAGAATGGTTAACGAAAATTTCATATCAGAATAAGGTTGACACGTCATAAAATACATTTAATTAATTAAAATATTACTGAAAAGGGCTGATAAACATTCTATTATCTCGTACATCAGCCACCCCACAACCCATCTTCTTTAAAATCGGTGAATTGATTCAGTTGGTCGGCAGGTTTTGTGTACAGCATTTTTATAATTCTACAGTAATAAGGCTGTTGGTCATTTGGAAGTCATGGTATGCTACTTAAAGTACATATAGATGCATAACTTAATTTAGATTAAGCAAAATAAAACACTAGGTAATTGCCAAGATTCATAAGAGTCAAATATATACGAGAAGTAAGAGCGCAATCGTGCGCAACGATACTTGCTCATATTGAATTAAACCGCTTATTGCTTTCTTTCGAAATAATTTCATGTCTCCGAACTAATATGCAATACGCCCGATTTTTTTTTAATATGCGGATTAATGCTCCGTTTTAGATTCATAATTAATTAACGCATCAATATTTTCAAAAATTAACACCGGATTAATGTTCACCGACATTTTTTCATATATATTTGATATAAATATTATAGAGCTGAACAAAAAAAATCATTAAGCCCTGTTTTCCCGGCACACGCGCTGGACATACACCTTTACAAAAACGCTATACAAATTCCAATACTTGTGCACTTTATAGATTGTACAATGACGGTTGAAATCCGTACGTGGGAATTTTTCTGGTAACCAAGAGCGACGTCAACGTTCATAAAGCCTTTAATTCATAAATATATATATGCATCGGGTGTCATACCCGTCATCACCGGATGTAAAATCTATTTTTGACCTGCTTAATATTCGCTGCTGTGTGCACCCGCCAATTAGTTTAAAATGGATTCCGAACCGGTAAGTCGATTACATAACATCAGAACATAATATCCCTTCCAAAAAGGGCGCTATGCTGCTTAATAGTACATTTTGCAAAAAAGTAAAGCTCCCCACGTATAATGTCGCAGTTTATTAAGTTATGATTCATCTTTTGTAATGAAGCTTGATGTTTCGTATCTTTGAAAAGTATGAAAGAGGTATACAATTAAACAGAGGAAACGTTCTTTAAAACATTCATATCAATGGTAAATTCATTCACTACAGAAAGTTCGTGTATTATCTTCTTACATGGGTATGAGCTGTGTTGGTCATTTGGAAGTCATGTCCCCAATTGTGCTTAAAAGGAAGTCAGTTCCAAAAAGAGGGGTTAAAAAAATAGTTTTGGGCAATAAATTAGTTATAAGAGATAAACGGCGTCGGGAAAATGAAATAATCATGGTTTTAGTTATATTTTACCATACACGTGCATCAATACTGTTTTTTATAAGAGAAAATGATATTTGTACATCCTATTTTTCGAACGTCACGTAAGGAGACAACAAATTTGTGGACGGTTTTCCTTCAATAACTTTTTTATCCCGACGTCTATGATCTTGAAACAAAAAACCGAGGGAAGCACAAACACCGGAGAGCCGAAAGGGCGTATTCATTTAAAATAATTATAAATACAAGGGGGCTTACCGGGTGAAAATATCCTCTCTTCCTTCAAGAAAACCCAACAAACGACGCCATCTTTGAAGTTTTGTTCCAACTTTCTCACTTAAACGCGGTAAGCTCCCGTATACGCATGCCCCCTGATATAGGTGTTGGAAATATATCTGTCTTTGATTTTTTGTAAATCCATATTTGCGTTTATTACTTTAAATATGTTTCTTTGTACTTTGTTTTGTTCATTTTTTTTATATAAAGTTATGTCTTTATGCAAAAAATTCATATCACAATGATGCTTGCAATATTGAGTTTTTTATGTTTACAATCTACTTACACCTTTACATATTATAACACATTATCTTTGATTTCATTCCAACATTATGTTCATAGTATTTTAGTGGCGAATATGTTTTCTTTTCCTATTGAAACTAATGTATTACTCGTTTAATTATGGAAACCTAGTCTTCACAATACTTAGTGACAATAAAACATACAATTTCACCTCTTCTTGTTCTTCATTTCTTATTTGTTAATAAAGTAAAATATATTATCGTAGTATCACTCACTACCTTCATTTAAATACATGGTCGCTTCATTCCATCACAGTTCACTGGTCGCAAACATTACAACAACAACGCCGTATATCTTTTTAAAGATATTTCTCGTTTAAATTAATTATTGTTGGGCAATCCATTCGTAAATGCGTAATTCGGATACTGAACCGAATATCTACAGAGCTTAACTAATCCACATCAAGCTTGATTTAAATATCGCGAGCAAAATTGAAGGGATGTTATTTATGGTGAAGTCATGCGTATATTTGATGAATATACTTAAAAGCATTTAATTATGAATTCTATGTTCCGAACATAAAAAATCTTTAAATTTAACGTACTATTAATTAATACTTTTCACTCTTAACAGTTTTAAAATTTAACAAATAAAACTTTATAATACACACTAACCGTGCCATAATCCATCACAAATATATTGTTGTTGTATTTTCACCTGAAAGGAGAAATAGGCAAGTTGAGTCATCTACTGCGTAGTGGATTGATTTGATTATGTTTGCTGATGCTTATCGTTTTCTATGTATAGGTTCTCTTGTGTTTTTCACAAGTTGCCAACTGAAAGACGGCATTACCAATTTTCAGAACTAAACACAGTTAATGGCAAGAATTCAAACAAGAAAACTAGCAGTGAACAATCTTAAAACAAGTATAATTATTACTCCCAAAGCTATGCAAAGCAATTCACAAAAACAATTAACATAACTGTTTATATAATAATTAATACGACAAATTTATTTCCACTGCTGAGTCTCTACAAACGCATGTATTAGTCGAAGAATAAAACTGTGTCTATATCTCTTATATCCACATTATATTTTTGGTTTTCCTAACAGTGTATCTGGCTTTCGTACGTTACTGCTGTTGCCGATAGTATAACGCGTATTTTTAAATGTGTACAAAAAATTTCGACGTTGTTCTTTTCTAAGCTCGTTTGATATCAGCATTTAGTTTGTTATTAATAAAAAATGTGTTTATAATTTGAAATAAACTGAGATCATATCAACAATAAAACATGTGTAGTAACAAAACAATATTTGGTATCCCAGTGTTTCACAATTCTGTGCGCAGTCGGTAAGTTTGCATTTCACTGGTATGTTTTACTTGTCTGCGACATGCCAGAGGCTATTTATAAACTGGATAAATCGCACATGTAATAATTTGACCCTGTGCTGATTGTAATTGCTTTCACCAGCATATGAGTGGGGCGATGCCAGCGGTTTACCAAAATATGTGCTTAATACACATTACATGTATGTATGTAAAGCATTATACGTAAGAACCATTACGATGATATAATCATAACAATGCCGTTGCCATATGGACTGCAGTTAACAATGAAAACTTAACACACACAAAAACAACAGACATAAATTCATGTGTCGTATTATGTACAATTAAATTAGACTGTAAAATTATTATGTTTCACATACATCTACTGTTTGACCAACGAAGCACGTGATTGTCTTTTATTCGATTAAAAGCCTTTTGACAGACGCATTAAGTTTGTGTTTGTTTCTTTGTTATTTACAAACATGTATTCCTAATTTTGTTTCGTTATCGTGTCCGGTATTACTCTTTGTTTTGCTCACATCGACCAAATTTTACTGACCAGCATATTTTTACTTTGCTAATTTTATTTCTGATGCTATATGCATGTGGTGATACTTGTTTTAAAGGAACATGGTTACCTATTGATGAATGATACATGTTGCATGCGAAATAAACAATCCCATTTGTGAGTAAAGGGGTTTGCCTGTTGATTACCTCGGACTCAATTCAGTCTTTGTAGTGAAGACACAACTATAAATCGAAACAGTGCTCTGTTTTACCTAAATGTGGAGCCCATTCGGAGCTTGTTGACGCCCGGCAGTTCATAGACCTTATTTTCGTGAAACGTAAGGAGTATGTTATCCTTTGTAAACTATCTTACAATAATGTATTTCTTCTTAAACATACACTTTATAGTTATGAAAAACGTGTTTGTTTGATCGGAAAAGTTAAATAAACTTTCATTTTTAAAAACAGGCATCGATTAAAAAACGAATGGAGTTTTCAACTGTGTCAAACAATCGTTTTTTTTCGAGATTAAATTGGTTGCAAAAATTTACAATGCATTATCTTCAAAGTTAAAACTGAATAATAAAAGTTAGCATGTCGAAACGATATCCGTTTATAATATTAACATTATATGTGTTGAGCGATGCTGTACTACAAGGTCTCAAAGCAGTGTATTTGGGACCGGGATGGCGATTACATCTCCTAATATTTGTATATGTCGCACGGTGAACAGCAAAGAAAGGAGTATGGCTTAGAAAGATGCCCTGATGTTTCAAGCAACATTCGTGGTTTTTATTGTGTTCTCTATGCTAGTTCTCTATTGGAGTGTAGCAGCTCCTTTTCCGAATGTCCGTATGGTACTTAATATATTGTCATTGAAATAGCAACTATTTCTTCTCATTATGCATTGGCAAATATGTATAACCATTATAAAGTAACATCAGCAGAAAATGAAAAAAAAACACTAAACAATCAATATTCAGTTAGTATCGTTTATATCTTAACATATACTGAATATTATAATGTGCAATTTAATGATAAGCGGACACAGCGCATGAGCCTCTCGGGCCTTAACAAATAGGATGATATAACATCCTTAACAACACACATGCCTAACCGTTATGTAACCTTCAAACTGACAATGTGTAGCCGGAAGATCCTGGTTTGTAATAATAATACTTTGAGACATTTGTTATTATAACATGACTTACGCTCCAGGAGTGAAATAACATAATGCTCAATTTTGTTTATTACACGGGTGTTATTTCACTAGTTATATAACTGTGCAAATTAGCAGAATCACTTAAAAGATATTCATACGCGCTGTCAAAATAATCAAAACAAACATGGCCTCCTTTGACATATCTGTCAACGACAAGGTGCAGATTGATGGCCAAGGATATGGAATCGTAACAGAAATTGTTTTCCGCGGATTCGCCACTCTCTACATGGTTAAAATTATTGACAGTGACTTTGAGGTAGAGCTAGAATGGGAACGATTGACCGTTTTGCCGAACGCTGGGACGAACGCTGACACGAACGCTGACACGGATCGGATGCCGAGACAAGGGCCCAGCAGGTTTAATATCGTTTCTGACTTAGATGTTGAGAATTTTAATCATCAACAGACCAACAAAAACACTTTATCGAAAACTGTAAATGACGTAAAGATATTGAAAGCCTTTTTTGCGGAACCCGAAATAAATGAATTCCGCAAAATTCATGAAATCCCCGAAGCAGAATTATCATCATTACTTTGCCGATTATTAGTCAGTGTAAAAAAACAGAACGGCGACGATTATGAGCCGTCTGTAATACGAGGAATGGTGTCCAGCTTTGATCGCCAGTTACGGAGAAAGGGTTATGGCCAGACAATATCGCAGGGTCCTGCTTTTAAGAAGGTCATTGAAACTTTAGCCATGAAACAGCGTCAACTGAAAAGGAGCGGTAAAGGCAATCTCCTTAAAAAGAGTGATCCACTGTCTGATGACGACATAAATCAATTATGGGCTTCGAAACAGCTCGGTGTATCTACCCATGATACAATTCTTCAGACTTTATGGTTGTATAACACCATACATTTTGTTTTGCGAAGCTGTCAAGAACATCGTGATATGTGTTGGGGTGACATTTCCCTGTTCACTGACGAACATGGCCTTTAATATTTGCAGTTCACCGAAAGACAAACCAAGACGCGTTCTGGTGAGAACCCTAGGGATGTGAGACTTGTAAAGCCGAAAATGTGGGCTAATACACAAAACCCTAATCGATGCCCTATTAGTGTTTACAAGACTTATGCCGACAAAAGACCATACAGTTATAGTAATGCTGATCATCCTTTTTACATTGCAACAACAACTGTTCACCTACCTTCACTCCCGGAAAAATGGTTCAAACGAAATCCAGTCGGAGTAAACAAGCTTGCCTCTATGTTGAAACGTATGGTGAAGCAGGCTGGCATGAATCCTGACAAACGACTGTCAAACCACAGTGCAAGGAAATACCTCGTTCAAAAACTAAATGACAATAACATTCCTCCAAACCAAATCATGCAGATCTCTGGTAATAGAAACATTGCCTCCATCAATAATTACAGTCACATAAATCCGATCCAGCATAGGAATATTTCACAGATCCTGCACTCGAATTCAAATGAAAACACCTCTATGAACTACACATTAAATCCCACAACACAGCAGTCTACATCCCTCATGTCGAATGAATCTCGTTCAAATTTCCATGTAACAGGAGGAATTCAGAGTATCTTCACTGGGCCAATTCACGGAGGAACATTCAACGTGCATATTCATCAACACGCTAACGAAGCGGAACCATCCAGAAAACGCATTAGATGCATCGAAAGTGACACTGATAGTGAATGATTTTGAATCCGTGTACTGTGACCTCAATAAAATTACACGAAAAAGGCACGCGCGGAATACATAAAATACGTAGCTATGACGTCAGAATGTCGGAACATCTGATGTTCTTTTTGTTTGTTTTGTTTAAATTGTTTGATAAGCTTCACCCGAATAAATTCAATAAATATTGACAACTTGACACCGAGAAATTTTTAGCTTTATATTTTTTGTTATAAAAAACAACAACAAAAAACACGAGTGTTCGTCCAGAACTACTTCTCATGCTCAGGTACACACAATGACCGCATTGCTGCTTTGTTCTAGATATCGACCTTTCCTCTATATGGCACGGAGGGGAATACATGTGTGTTTTAAAGCATTTTGTTGGTCATGTTATAAATAGAATCTTGCAAGAGTGGTCGTTTTGTATTGAATTTATTAAACTCGTCATCTAAATGAAGATAAAAACTCGGCAAGCCTAGTTTTTATCTTCATTTAGATGACTCGTTTAATAAATTCAATACAAAACGACCACTCATGCAAGATCCTATGTAAGTACTACGATGAATTAAAGTGCTAATAGTTTGCAAAGCAATAAATAGAAATATAGAAATCAAATATCTCCAAAAAGATCATCAGAAGAGAAAAGAAATGTACAATGTCCTTGTCTTTTACAAGTCCTTAGAGCATTTGCAACAATGCCTTTGCAATTCAATGAAATATCAACAATACAGCACAAACCGTTTAATAATAAAGGTAAGTTGAACGCCTGAGAACGCTCATATTAAGTTTAATGTATGCTAACATTTGTATTTTAATTGTACATATGTTCATTATATTGAATAGTTTTAGAATATATCTTAATTCGCGCACTTAAATATCATTGAATTGTTTGATCGCAATTGATTTCGCGCTATCTCATTCCATGTTAAAGGTATTGTACGAAATACTCTAATGTTCAATCGTCAGTGTTAGTGTGTATGGTTAATCGCGAATATATATACATATAATAGCATAAGCACTGGCCTGCAAATTAGTTTAAACACCAAACAGGTTAGTCCTCAAAGCATAATGCTATATTCTGAAATCTTGTTAACAAGAAGGGATTTATCTGATATTCGCCGTACCTCAGAAAATGTAACTCTAATCTCAAAGTCATTTTTGTATGAGCCCCTTTGTAGGTACAATTAAAGGGAAAGAAATAATGAAAACGGCGTAGTAATCTCCTATGAAAGACAATTTAACAGTGATCATAACATTAAGGAAGTTATGCTAATTGGATTAATGTAGAATTTTCATTGATTTCCCATGTGCCTTTTTAGTTTGAAAGAAAAAGAGACATGTTTCAGTTAAAATGCCAACATTTATTGATATCTTACATTTATTAATTGTTTAGTCATCATTTGAGTAATATATACATGCCAGTACAAACACAATCTTATTCATGTTGGTCTCACTGTTGCCCTACGTTTATATCCAATCGAAGAGCACAGCCTGAAACGGCATCATTCGCATTGACGCATTATGTCTCTGGGCTATTGACAATGGCTATCTTGAAGAATATCAGTAGTAAATAAGGATCATGTTAAATAATCCGTAATTGTGTTGTATATTGTAGTTTTAATAAAATATATACATATGCTAATGTGTGTAACCACATACTATTATAGATAAATGCAGTTTTTCCAAGAACAATAAATTGGCATACCTGTGTGTTGCGATAGACCACGAACAGATGATTATACCAGTGTGAACAGAGCGACAGCTGTCCCAGTCCAGATGCCGTTATCTGGGTCTTGTCATTCCCATGGATTGGGGCAACTTATATTAGATCGTGTACAAAGTTTATATATTAAATAAGGTATAAAAGATATGAATGAAGGAAAACATTTGGTGCACTATATTTCCATAATATTGCACTTTGATGTATGACACGTGAAAATAAAACAAATGGCCAGGAAATCGCAAAAAATAATTTATCTCATTGGGAAATAAATTATGATCGATAAACGACGAATACTTAAAGATTTTATGAAAGAAACGTCGATGTTATATTTCGTTTGCAACTTTGCGATCGGTGATATAAAAAATGCTTCTTACATATTGTTTTTCTGTATGAAGCATGCGATATCGTTAATCGTTTGTTGAAATGTTGCAATGTATATAGTGCCTCACATGTTTCAACACCTTGCCACACAATTTACCCTTAGCCATGACGTATAATTGCATTTTATTATTGTTTCATAATGATCAGTAAAACGCAGTTTATTGGGAAAATTCGTGACAATCGGAAATAATTTACTAAACAAATGTTTGCCGCACTCGTTCATTTGTAATGTACATCGTTATTGAAAGTCTAAATAGGCTACCTACTAATTAGTAGGAGTCAAAAATCACGCATTGAGTAGAAGAAATTGAAGTGGAGGAAGTAAAGATGATGATGATGATGATGATGATGATGACGATGATGATGATGATGATGATGATGATGATGATGATGATGATGATGGTGATCATGATGATGATGATCATGATCATGATGATCATGATCATGATGAGGAGGAGAAGGGAGAGGAGAAGGAGGGTGGTGGTGACGATGATGATGATGAGGAGGAGGAGGAGGAAGAGGAGAAATAGGATAATGATGGTGATGATGATGATAGTGATGATGATAGTAATTATAGTTATAAAACAAAACTAATAATAAATACAACGCCACTACTACTTTATACCTCTACCATTAATATAATAAATACTGCTACTCAATATTTTAGGCCAAATGATTCAGGTTGTATACGATAGACTTCGATGCCAAAAATAGTAAATGAAGGCTTCTTGCGTTCACAATATTTTTTCCAAACATTTCATAGAAATAAATCAGATATAATATGACAAATAACGTGACAATATATTTTTTTTTGTGTTCGTTTATAGATCTCGGCGTTTGGTGAGTTGTAGTAGTTCAAGCAAGAGGCTCTGAAGATCAGTCTTAAGATCAGTTGTTTACCAGCAAAGAATGAACTCGCGGAGTCGATTAAATTACATACATGTAGCATTTCGGTTGTCTCGTCTTACGTTTTCAAAGAATCCTCACTTTAACTCTTAAAACTGAATTAAATATAAAGAGAAGTTATCTTTATTTAAATATTGCACAATAGGAGAAATTTAACATATCCCGATAGACATAGAGGAACACATTCTGACTCCTTTAAAACGCAGATTATACCTGCAGTTTTTCTCTTTTTCAAGCAAATGTTAATATAGTTATAACGCTTAAATGCTTAAATCGTAAACGATATATATACTTTGTCTTAACAATTCGTTCGATACGAATCAATAGTATATTTCAACTAACGTTTAAACATCACCTTTTTCATTGGCAATGTAACTTTAATAAAGCCTCGTTATCGGTGTTGTGTAAATCTATAATTGTTGTATATTTTAAGTATGAATATTGTTTAATAACTAAAGTAGCTGATGCCCCTGGGAATTGTTTCGCTGCACGTCTTTATATGAGCAAGTAATATTCACGGTTAACAAGTACTTTTTATGGACATATTGTTTTTGCCCTGTCTGTTTGTTGGTTTGTTTGCGTCAAACTTTAATATTGGCCATAACTTTTGCAATATTGAAGATAGCTACTTGATATTTGACATGCATGTGTATCTCATGGAGCTGCAAATTTTGAGTGATGAAAGGTCAAGGTCATCGTTCAAGGTCAACTATATGGGGACATATTGTTTCTCAAACGCATCTTGTTAAAATATAATATTAATGTCGAAGTAGAATATATTGTTACACAGAAATGTACTAGTATATGAACCAACCGGGTGTCGTCATTTGTACCGACTGGCCGTATAATATTCCACCGTATTCTATATTGGACGGTTCTCACGATCATTTTTGAGTAAACTCAGAACGAATCAATCAAGAAGTACCTACATGAATATTTAGTGTAAGCTGTTTACTCGTCCACATATATCACTGTATTGTAAACAACGCTGTAATACAACCTTATGGCAATAACTGCCGATAGAGGGGTTTCATTCGTGCAACGTTTACATACTCTTTTCACACCAAAGCAGCATACTTTTTATGCAGAAACAAACTGGAAAACATAAAGCGTGCGTTTTGTTTAGTTTATTGCCCATCTTATATACATATACAATATATCAAATCAGTATAATGTATTTCTAAAAGTGTAACGAATGCAAGACAGAAGCTTGAAAGCTTATAAAGTATTTCCCCTTTTTGGTGTATAATTCATGAAAAGCGTGCGTATGCAGATTTAATCAACAATAAATGAAGTGCCTCTTGCTGGAAAATAAAATTGACTATTGGAAAAATGCAAAAATGATATTTAAAAACGGGGCAATATACTAAATAATTATCAGTATACTCTACCCCCGCACGCTCAATCTAAAGCTAACGTATAAAAAGGCAGATATATGTAGTTATAATTGCGATCGTGTATGCGTGTATATGCATTTGTGCATGCGTTTAGCTAATTAGAATCGTTTGCTTTGCTTGATTACGTTGAACAATATATACAAGGAATTAATTAGTGTTCTTGTGCAATGTATCTGTTTAGCAAATGCATCGTGCTTATTGGTAATTGGTAACCATAACATAAAATTTAAAATAAAAATGTTGTTACAACATAAATATATACATTTAATGTACAATATGCCGACTGACATACAATTTATGTAGAGAAATACCGAACAATTGGCAAATGATCGTGAAGTGAAAACATTCAAGAAATTCACCCACGCAGTATATAATTCCAAAGATCACCGCAAGAAATACCGACATCTTCATCGTGATTACAGTTGTGTGTACCAATAGGCTGATGAATGCACTCTAACAAGGAGTTTTCATTTCCAGTACATTTCACGTCATCCAGCCAGATTGGCATATCGCTCGGTCCTGCAGGCGGATTTGTTACTTCTGCATAAGGATAGGTGTCAAGTTTTCTGTAACTAAATCAACCAAATACATGCTTTTATCGACTATTGATAATTAATAAATCGCGTTCATATACGTAATATATAACAGAAATTCTCAACATAGTGAGCCATTATTCGAAGCATCAAGTGTATGTTAAGATACGTCTATCACAGCAAACGCATATATAGTTACGCAACGAAAGAGGTTATTCGCGGGTTGTGTTCATTACTTGTAATATGATATGTTAATCAACTACGTTTTGTTTTTTGATATTGATACAACACACAACTGTTCAATATTTAATATGAACAGCGTATGGATCAAGTCTAAAACCAATGCAATTGTAGTGAGAGTAACAGAAAAAATCATGTTTATCTAAGTGAATATCTTTTGTTTTAAATTATTGCTGTGCAACATAATACAGTACATGTCAATTACAATTAACACAAGTACATAAGATAGTTAGCTTCGGCATCTTGATTGCGGCGCATGTTTTGTATAGTATGTTTTACCTAACAATACTTTTATGCCAATTAAGTTTGTTTTTCTTTGATTAAAGTCATCGAAAGACACATAACGATAAAGTGTAATTATAATCAACTCTACTACAACATGCGCATTGGTATTTCGTGTTACTAGCGCTGATAAAAACACAATACATCAAAACACAGAGTGAAGATTGTACTATTTTTATGTTAGCAATATATAATACGAATATATTTTGCATAGATGGGGGGGGGGGGGTGGATGTAAAACACATCACTTAAAAGTTATGGTTAATATATCTTTCCATAAGTAAAGTTGTGTTCAAATTTTTAATATTTACAACAAAATAAACCATGACGGCATATCGGATTTAGAACATAAAATCAAATTTTAAAAATCAGATTGCGAAACTGCCCTTTTAAACTGCGGTGACAATAGGGATCGTTTTGATAAAGCTATTCGTTGCACGTACGATTCATGAGTCGCCATTCTACATGCCACTTTAGCTGCGACTGTATCAAATCCATCATCACACACTGTTCCCCATTGTCCTGCCACAAATATTTCAAGGCGATCACCATCCTTTCTTCGCGCTGAAATTAAGTAATTACAGGCGGATTTACAAATGTGAAACTAAAACTATTACAAAGACAAGCAAATAGAGCTTTTCAAAGAATAAATTGACTATACAGTCAAAACTTAGAACAGCGTGGCCGTTGTCCACAGGTGACCGTTGTTTTCAGATTACAGTTTTAGATGGTTGGTCAGTTGGTAGTTTTGTTACGTTTTTTACCTTACCCAGTCGTTTGAAGATACCCTCATAATTATCCCCGGAAAACAAACCTTCTCAACACCCTATTTTTTGTTTACTCGAAGCTGGTTGCTTTTAACATATCAAAGGCAATTACCGCAATCAGATGCTTTATCCGCAAAATAGACGGACAAATGATGTGCTGTGTTTTTACTTTTTGCGACTCGAAACGACTGATGCGTGACCGTTGTTTTCAGTTCAAACATGACTTTCGAAGTGGAATGTACTGGCCGTTGGCCGTTATGGACGATTGACCGTTATTCTCAAGTGAAATATACAGTATTTTCGTCGGGGGGGGGGGAATCCAAACTGACCGTTGTCTGCAATTGCCGTTATTCTCAGGTGATCGTTAGGTTAGTTTTGACTGTATTATGCCAATTATGTACCTATTTTTTGCAAAGTATATTTATTCACATTTAGGTCATGATTTTAGTTTGATTTATCCCTAAGAAGTGTACAATTAAAACATGTTTTATCTTCTTTAAGACAGGTATGGTCAGCTATATAAGAATGTTGATTATTAAAAAAGAAATTAAGTGAAATTTGCTAGATTATGCATTTTGCTATATAATATAAAAGTGAATGATGTAAGTTTCTTATATGATAATTATCTAAAATAAAACTCATTTTATCAGTAGAAAACTTGTTAGGTTTAAAGTAAATGGACCACATAAATGAGTGTAATAAAAAAAATCTTGTACACCTACTTTAAAGCAACAAAACATATACAATATTCCATCGCAAAAATATAAATTAAAAAAAAAATCCATCATGCGATTGAATGAAATACTAAATATAAACTGATACACACACTTGACATTTCTAATACAAACGTTTATCTAAAAATGTTTACTGATATTGCTCTTGTTAACTTTAACGCACTGTGTAATTTATTTAAGCATAATTCAATAATTAAACATGGTTTTGTATTACTAATAATATTTCATGTGCATTGCTACAAGGAAATGTTTACTCTTTTCTTCGTTTTGATATATTATGGGAAAAAATGAGTGTCGTACGACCTTTAAAACGGGTTTAAAACTTATGCATTAGGTGTTAGACAGCATTTACGCAAAAAAGCATGTATTCTCTAAATGTTTGTGTTTTATGAACTCTCCCGGTCATGTATTTGACCAAAATAAGAATTCATGGTTATATGAGTTACACACTTGTTGATGCCTCTGGTGTTTTATATTAAATAATTGGTTTACATTCTAAACATACGTTTATATGTCAATATTGATTCCAAAAAGACAAGGGGTAAAGATCGGTTTGTCCCATGCACATTTACTTTTGTAAAGTTAACATTCGCAATTCATTCTTCTGCTCAGTTTATAATTTTGTCATTTAATTTTCTAATGAT
>NC_068358.1:32125764-32148264 GCF_020536995.1 Dreissena polymorpha | reverse complement strand
TCAGTTTTACTCAACCAATTATAAGTTTTAAGTTTAAATAATACATTTTATCGTGCATCAATGCTATTCCAACAACTCTTTGTATTTTTGACAATACAATTAAAAAAGCGGTTTCATTTCATCGTGTCTAAAAATCATAATTGTTCTTATGGTTTGCAGCTGTTCTATGAGAAGAGAAGTTAAATGGTATTTAAAGGGATCTTTTCACGCTTTGGTAAATTGACAAAATTGAAAAAAGTTGTTTCAGATTCGTAATTTTTCGTTTTAGTTATGATATTTGTGAGGAAACAGTAATACTGATCATTAACCATGCTCTAATATAGCCATTATATGCATCTTTTGACGATTTTAAAACCTAAAAATTATAAAGCGTTGCAACGCGAAACGATTGAATAATTTGGAGAGTTCTGTTTTTGTCGTTAAATTTTGTGAAACTACGAAGATTGCTTATATAAGGTATAAAATACGGCAAGAATGTGTACTCGGCGGAATAGCTCAGTAGGCCTGAGCGTTTTTACTTCAGGTCTCTGGCAGGACTCCAGGGGTCACTGGTTCGAAACCTGCTCCGGGCAATGTTCTTTTCCTTTTTTTATTTTTTTTCTTGATTTTTTACTGGAGCTTTTACGATCCAATGTTTACATTTATCAATATAAAGCATTTAATGAATAATTTAAAAAAATGCCAAAATCTGTGAAAAGGCCCCTTTAAAAGAAACATATTCTCTTCTATTTCTGTTTAATTTGAATTGTAATGCAAAGAATTGGTATATACATGTAAGTGTTTTGTGAATAAGTCTTTTTCGAGTATGAGATCTAGAGCTCATAAGTTGTTACACAATTATATGTACTAGCATTTGTAATAAAGCTCAGATAGTGATATACACAAACATATATTATTGAAACTGGGTGTCTTTAAAATCAGTTTCCACCTTTTATAATTTGCATTGACTTTTCGAGTACGTTGACCTCAATTTTAGTCTTTAGTGAGTTTTTTGTATTTGTGTGTATTTTCTATAACATGTTTGTGTCTCACTGTTTAGAAATTGGTATCTTGCAATTAATAAAATACAACATTAAGTAATAAGCTTTCTTCTTTGATGTTGATGTTAAGTTTCATTGTGTTTTAAGAGTAAAACCTTGTGAACACTCTTGAAGTTACATCTGTCAGTTCAAACGTACGTGTTCATTTGTGTGTATGGCTTCTTGGCAGACATTAAACTTGGTTTCGTTCCATTGAGAAAAGTGTATGTCATGGTGTATGATACATGTTTGCTTATATTTATGTATGAACCCATTTTCTCAGTCGTGAAGTCACATGTATTGCCTAATAAGCATAACGATTTGCAGAGACCATTTGTTCTTTAGATATTGCTACTTATTTGTGTAAGTAAGTAAGTAAAATGATAAAATTATCTAGAAATCTCATGTTACCCAATCATCATGAAAATGGCTCATTACACTAAAACTGTGTTCTATTTACATAGGTTTTGACTTAACATATGTATTCCTTTCTATTGTTAAGAAAGATAGCCGATGAGGCGGTGGACTAGACGTATTTACAAGTATTGTTTCTATGCTCAATTGCATACTATCTGCTTACATTTAAGAGTAAAATAATTTAATTAAATACATTGCCTGTATTATCTGATTTATAATTATATGTACTATTTTTTATTAAATAGAGTTATTGCATATGTGAGTTTTATACATAACGTGCTTAGTAAACGTTCGTTAAAAACTGCTGATGTATCTATGTTCTCAACTGTAGACAGGTGATGTTAAATACTTGTGTAAGTGTACATAACAACATTTGACCAGTATAATCTCGGTCTACGAAATGCGAACGGCTTCTTCTAATTTTTATAACTTATCGTTTTTACAGAGAGTGCAAAAGATTTTCGCCGGGAAAGGCAACTCAATAAGGTGGATTATTTGTAAATGTTTCTTAAATGAAAGAATGAACTGCGTCTTGTTTAATGTGTGTTACCATCTTCTAACAATATCTTAAAACCAGCGTGTATTATTGCGACGTGTTTATGCCAATACGAGTTACAAAGTGCCATATTGAGCTACATTAAGTTATCTTTCAACGCCATAAACGTTTACAGTGTATACCTGTACTGCTCTGCTACTTATCACTTCTATCTAATTTAGTATTTAGCCTGCTCTTAATTCATTATCTTTTACTCGGCTGCTTTATATGCCACACTTAAAATCCAGAGGTTGAGAATGCGAGAACGCGATAGTGCGATTGCGACAATACGATGGCGACAGTGCGACAATACGATGGCGACAATGCGAAAGTACGATGGCGAGAATGCGAGAACGCAATAGTACGAAAACGACAATGCGACAAACCGATGGCGACAGTGCGACAATACGATGGCGACAATGCGATAGTACGATGGCGAGAATGCGAGAAGGCGATAGTACAATGACGACAATGCGACAGTGCGACAATGCAATAGTACGATAGCGACAATGCGATAGTCATATCTTACTGTCGCCATCGTATCTTCGCATTGTCGTCATCGTATTTTCGCATTGTCGCTATAGTATTGTCACACTGTCGTCATCGTATTGTCGCATTGTCGCCATCGTACTATCGCGTTCTCGCATTGTCGCCATCGTACTATCGCACTGACGCCATTGTATTGTCGCACTGTCGTCATCGTATTATCGCACTATCGCATTGTCGCATTGTCGCCAACGAAATATCGCACTGCCGCCATCGTATTGTCGCACTGTCGTCATCGCACTGTCGCATTGTCGTCATCGCACTATCTCATTCTTGCATTCTCGCCATCGTACTATCGCATTGTCGCCATCGTATTGTCGCACTGTCGTCATCGTATTGTCGCCATCGTACTATCGCGTTCTCGCATTCTCGCCCTCTCGATTTTAATGTGTAACCACGATGGTATTAACGGTATTCCGTACAATTGATTATCGAACTTCTATCAGCGTAAAACCCAATGACAACACCAATATCAGAAAATTATGTTGTAATTTGACTATGATTTAATGACATTTTCCTAAGAAAAAATAGTTATAGAGGCAAGACATGCTATTTATTGTGTAAATAATTCAATTTATATAAAAGTCTGTTAATCGTGATGAAATTGTGAATGATGGGCCCATAAAAATACTTTGTTTCAAAACATGCTATAATAGATACATCAGTTAAGTTTTATTTTCAAAAGAGATTAACTACAATAGACTCCAATTACTAGGATTAAATATTGCCTGTAAACTTCACGCAACACTTATAATTAGAATGCAGAAAATCAATAGGCGAGTTCGCTTATTCTTTTCACGTTTAAATCCAATTCACTGAACATTAAATCCTTCTGATGATATGCCTATATTTTTCAGCTTTTGGTTTGCAACACTTGCACCAAACTTGTATTATCTGACGTACTGCTTAACACAATATAATTTCACGTCATATATTTTATATATTCTCAGTTATTGTTAGTTGGGTTTAATGATGTATTTGAAGCACGAAAGTGCATTGATATGTACCATTGTGTATTAGCATTGTGCATGATATCTGTTATGGTAAATTATAAAATACAAGAATATTTTTAGATTAGTTTAAGAGTAAACTATGCAATTGATTAAACTTAAAATGTTTATGTTTTTAAACAATTGAACACGTATTAATTTAAACATTGTCGAATATTGTTATTGTTGTAAAGGAACTTAAAATACAACTTACACGTGTCGAAACAAAACATAACAAAACAGTCATCTTCAATATCACACATGTTAAATATTTAAAGTTTTGAGTTTGGTGTTATTTGTTGCATTAAGTTGTATTTCTTTTGTTTTGGAACGATAGCCTATACTAGCAATATGTATCAGTATTTGACGTCGTAATAAATCGTATTCCGTAGAAAGTATTCACAACAGTATCGGATAAGCATTTGTGTATTCGCCAGACAAGGAAAGAGTTACTTACTTAAATATGCCTTAGTGGTATGGCAATATTAAATTATCGAATTATCTTGCGAAATCAATATATATTGTGTACAAGTAAATCGAAACATTAAGTCATAACATTGTTTATATACTATTGTTTAAATTTTTCTTTTCTTGTTTAAATCTCTGCAAAAGTTCACCTGCACATAAACGCGGCATGCACAGTTGATGATCTGTTGAATCGCCAGCACAGTAATCACCGATTCTGTTGGAACGAGGTACAACGCAGCTCCTATTTCGGTTTTGTATTCCTACACCGCACGTGGTCGAACACGATCCCCATTCACCCCACGTTCTCCATCCAACAGGAACTGAAATAATGATAGCTTGTTATATATAATTGTTTCCATATTTTGAATGTCATTTACGTCCCAGACCGTTCTCTAAATGACGAATTTTATTCCACAGCAAGTGTATATCCTGAGTCTTAAACTAAGGTGAAATATGTTGCGAAAACAAAAATAGGCCTACTTACCCATTAGATATAACCATGGCGATGACTACCGTGAATGAAAATACAGCAATACTACGAATAAAATTGTTATTTTTAAATGGCGATTCTGAAAGCTATTAAAGAAAGTATGTGAACAGCTTTTGCTTAAGAATAAATATTACAAAAGCTTTACCGGGACAAGATTCCAGCATACACGACTTGGATTCTTCGGATGATCCTTCGCAATCCGTGCCTTTATTGGATGGTTGAGGGTTTGTACAAGTCCTGCTTCGCGTCTGGGTAGAGCTGTCGCAAGTGGTTGTGCATGCTGACCATTTTTCCCAATCTGACCATTTCCCATCCACTGTGAATGTCGTGATGTCAAAGTATACTGATAAAAGCAATATTACAAAGACAAAAAAACAAGCCAAATCATTAGCTTTTTTATGGACATAATCAAGAGCTTTAACACCTGTAATAATAATTATAATAATTGAATAAATCTACCGATGATGATGATGATGAGGAGGAGGAGGAGGTGGAAGATGATGGGGATGATGATGATGATGATTGATGATGATAATGATGATATTGGTGGTGATGATGATGATGATGATAATGATGATGATGATGGTGATGATAATTATAAGGAGGAGGAAGAGAAGAAGGTGAGGATGATGACGACGACGACGACAATGACGACGAAAATGATGATGATGATGATGATGATGATGATGATGATGATGATGATGATACAACGCCACTACTACTTTATAGCTCTACTATTAATATAGTTAATACTGCTAATACTTTAATGACTACTAGTACTACTACTATAACTACTCGTCGTAGTACTAGAACTTATGTAACTACTTCTTCTTCTATTACTTCGTCACTTACACAACAACTACTACTACCATTACCAATACTACTCTTACGACTACTACTACTACTACTACTCCTACTACTACTGCTGCTGCTGCTGCTGCTGCTGCTGCTGCTGCTACTACTACTACTACTACTACTGCCAATACTACTACTACTGCTACTACTACTACTACTACTACTACTACTACTACTACTACTACTACTACTACTACTACTACTACTACTACCACTACTACTACTACTACTACTACCACTTCTACTACTACTACTACTACTACTACTACTACTACTACTACTACTACTACTACTACTAATACTACTAATACTACAACTTCTACTACTACTACTACTACTACTACTACTACTACTACTTCTACTACTACTACTACTACTACTACTACTACTACTACTACTACTATTACTACTATTACTTCTACTACTACTACGACTACTACTACTACTAAGAGGAAACAAAGAAGAAAAATTGCAAACAAAACGAAAACAAACAGAAAATGTAACCCAACATGTTTAAAATGTGATTAACCTGGACACTGTTCCAACTTGCAAAGGTTATATTTCTCAGCGGGCCCTTCGCATTCTTTACCAAACTTCGATGATTTGGGCTTGGTGCATGACCTCTCTCTCATTTGCGTAGTGTTGCCACATGTACTCATACACGCAGACCAATCAGATGATGATGATAATGATGATGATGATGATACAACGCCACTACTTCTTTATAGCTCTACTATTAATATAATTAATACTGCTAATACTTTAATCACTACTAGTACTACTACTATAACTACTCGTCTGCTGCTGCTACTACTACTATGATGATGATTTGGGCTTGGTGCATGACCTCTCTCTCATTTGCGTAGTGTTGCCACATGTACTCATACACGCAGACCAATCGGACCATTCAGTTTAGTTTCCGTTTACTACAAGAAAGAGTCAGTTACATATCGCACTTCAAAAAATGGTGTATTTCTTTTAAAGGGTGTGCATGGTCATTTGTGACCTTAATACACAAATTTAGTTAACTTATGTCACGCATGCATGCATATATGAGTGTATATATACTAACAATAAAACAATAGATAGTGGAATACCATAATAACATTATTAGTTATAAAATGTTTATTATTGATGAAGTAAAAATGAAAATAATGGTTATTGCTTTTCTAGAATGTAGTGTGTACACCATCATTAAGATTTTCTCACCATAATGACAGAGATTGAACGTTTGTGGACAGACATGAGCAGCGTGTTCCTTACTTCCGTTGCACACTTGGAACAATGCATCCATCATAGTACAATTCACTATGATGTCGTCCACGCAGTTATCTATTTTAAGCCAACGGGGAACACGCGAAAAATAGAATGAACTCAGTGTACGAATATTAATCGACAACTTTTGTTAAATTCATAAATATCCAAGGCCATTTTTACAAAAAGAATATAAGAATAAAGGCAATGCACGAAGTGCAGAACGGTGTAACTAGGAAGACCAAGTAACTAACACAGTACAATAAAATGCCAATAAACTATTTATAAACGACTATCATGCAAACAAACAAAGTCAGACAAAAACGAGCGACAAACAGAAAACAAGTTATGACGAAGAGTAAGCAACAACTGCAAACAATTCGACAAACACAGTGTAGTAAGAATAGGATCAAAAGACAATCAAAGTAGACTGTTCGAACGAGTTACTTGCAAAAAACCAAGTGCTGTTGTAAGTGAATTAAACGAAAAAACACTATAATGTTATAGAGAACCAAGCATGCATTACACTTTCCAAAATAAGTTTGAGCGCATCCAAATTTTGATGTTTGAACGAGGACCAAGCGAAAAAAACATTATGTATGAATGAAAAAGACAACGTAATAAATGACGTGCGACAGTCACAGCGAGTGAAATATATTTTTTAAAAAGTTATACATCTCGACTATTGTTCCCATCGAATGCAGAAAATGACAACATTAAATTGTTTAACAGTTTAAACATTAAGATTTAACAAGTTGTTACATAAAGATCGCTCTATACAGCACCTCACGTATTGGTTAATGTTATTGTAGAGAAAACAAAAATATATTGGTATAAACATTGTAATTGGTTTAAACATCGAACATTATGCATCTTACTTGTTTTAATAATAGGAATAGATAATACATTTTACCGACACATTACCATTGCTCTGAATCCGAGGAAAAAGTAATCCTGCAAAAACAATGAAAGAAAGCTCACGCAAATGAATTAATTGGAACCGATATGCAGTCTATTAAAAGAGTATTGCGTTAAATGATACTTTAGAAATATTTTTTTTGAAACGTTATTGTGTGCATGATTTCATTGTGCGATCAAACACCATTTTGCTGTCATCAAAGTATTCATGCATCCTATCTCAAAATGTTATTACTGTAGTCATTAACATACATTAATAAAATACATATTTATTGAAGTTAAATGTATCTTATAAACGAAACATTGAACATTGAATCATCTTAATTTTGGTTTAAATCAAAAACTGAAATCTTATTCCCATAAAGATTATATAAATGCCATATCTTGTAATGTGAACGTATTTAAAATTATCGACGTTTGAATGAAACGCGCTATTAATCTAAAAAAGATTTAGGTTCATGCCTAATAAAACAAATACAAAAAATACCAAGCAGTAGAACGAGCCTTATGATCCCATCCATATCTCATTGATATTATTAACATAATGCCAAGTTATCGTTGGGCGTAATTGGACCAGACGTTTGTAAGCATGGTTGTAGCTTATGTGTGTGCTAAAATTATACTTAATTATGAGTGTCAATTGTAGCGGAAAATACGAGATTATTATTCAAAGGCATCGACACTTGTTTTCATGGTTCAGTTTAACAAAAGTAAAAGATATAATTTTATAAATATTAATTCATTTTCTTAAGACACTTTAAAGAGGGATTCACAACATCATAGGTGTAGTTATAAACATTCTAAATGTAGCTGATACCCATTAGTTTGGACACAAACGGGAACTGAACGTTTTAGAAATCATTTTAGGAATTAAAATCCAAACCTACTCTTTACCAATCGCACATAAAACGCACGTGTTTTACGGGTATTAACCCATTTATGCCTAGCGTCTAGAAAAAAAGGCCTTGGCAAACAGCGTAGACCCATATGAGACGCCGCTTGATGCGGCGTCTCATCAGGGTCTGCGTTGTTTGCTTAAAGGAATTTCTGTAAGAAATATTCTAAATATAAAAATAAATATACTAGACTTCCCTTATTTTGGAAATAAATTTATCCGAGTTAGAAGGATGGGAGAGTCCACTGGGCATAAACGGGTTAATACAAATACTACCATATAGTATTTACATTCTGAAAGACAAAGCAGATACAACAAGTATGCAAACTCGTCGTAAATGTGTACGTAACTAAGTGTGTTATATTTTGACTTTTCGAGTGCTATACTAGAGCATTTATATAAAATTGCAGCTGTATATAACCGTCATTTGAAGGAGAAAACCATATTTTAAATATAGTTTTGTAAAAGCAAGGACATAATCAATGCAAATCTAATTTTTTAACTGATGTCTTGATTATATCTGTTTAGGGACAGCGTGACCTATACATAAACAACTTCAGCCGTTGTTTAAGAAAAACCATATGCCGCTCGTCTTAATGGAAAGCATACAATTTGGGTCATCCTAAGACACTTGGTTTCTGTAGATATGCTGTTTTCGGGTGAAACTCAATTATGACAGCCCAGCTATACAACTAGCTCAAAAAGTTTCAATAACAAGCATAGCTATGTGTCACGGAAAAATCTTTGCTAATGTGTCAATCAATACAATGTTCTCGGTCTCTGCAAATATATTTAAGTATTACCCAACAATGAATGATTCGTTTATGAATAAGTGCAGACTCTAACACCTAGTATTGTAGAAAAAAGCCAATCTCTAACGGTTCTGGTTTAATAAGTATACAACATTCCACATTTATACCATTTATACGCAAGTGTGTTTCATTTCGGACATTAAATAACCATAATATGACTTGTAGACGGGGATTATCCGAGTGTATGTAACTTAATTTTAAATCAAAACTAAGTTATGCAATCATAGATATAATAAGCACATATATTGCAATATATACTCACCATTTATCTAGGTAATAGTACGCTGCCATTTTACATTCGATACTACTTTATATTTAAATACAGGGAAGACAGATATAGTACATATATAAAGTGACGGTCAACTCCGATATAGACGTCTTAACAATGATGTCAATCCTTTTGCACTCTTACAAACAGCAAATGTGGCGATCGCATAATTCTTTTTTTTTCGACTAAAAAGCGTGCTGAAGGGTCAAGAACACCTACGTGTGTAATATCCCTTCCAATCAATCATCATGAAGTCGGATGCATCGCCAATAGATACGACACTGCATTTAAAAAAAATGGAAAGGCAAAATGTTTATCGTCCTATTTGTTCTTAGGTCACATTGGAGAAAGTTGTACCATGCTATATTACGCTTAATTGTAGTTGAGCACTTAAAATTACGGCTAATGAACTGCATCGAATCCACAAAACACTTGTGCATGGAAATTATGCACTTAAAGTTAGTTTATTCCCAAGCCTCTAGGCGTTAATATGAAAGATGTTGATACAAATTGAGTCCGGTTTCATGCGATAAGATTATTAACTGTTTTATATATCAATTTTATTAATCGGCGCAAATGAAAAAATATCCGTGATCATGGCGGGCGGGCGGGCGAGCAAGCAGGCAGGCAGGCAGGCAGGCAGGCAGACAGGCAGGCAGGCAGGCAGGCAGGCAGGCAGGCAGGCAGGCAGGCAGGCAGGCAGGCAGGCAGGCAGGCAGGCAGGCAGGCAGGCAGGCAGGCAGGCAGGCAGGCAGGCAGGCAGGCAGGCAGGCAGGCAGGCAGGCAGGCAGGCAGGCAGGCAGGCAGGCAGGCAGGCAGGCAGGCAGGCAGGCAGGCAGGCAGGCAGGCAGGCAGGCAGGCAGGCAGGCAGGCAGGCAGGCAGGCAGGCAGGCAGGCAGGCAGGCAGGCAGGTAGGTAGGTAGGTAGGTAGGTAGGTAGGTAGGTAGGTAGGTAGCTCACTTCACGATGTTTTATTATTATATTACTTTAAGTGTATAAAACAGAAATATCTCTCGAAAATGTGTTGCCATGTTTTAACAACATACCCAGAACAATGTTAACTGCACGGGATAGAATATATAAAGTACAAAAGAAACAAGACGATTGCTAAAATGACTTCCCGGATCCTCAACACGTTTTATTAGTACTGAAAAAACAGTGTACTTTTTCTAAGCATATGAAGATAGGTAACATGAGTTGGAGTTATTACAATACTTCGTGAATTACTTAACATGCAAACAGATTTCAAACACTTGTTTAGATTAAAGGGCATTTAATAGAGAAATTGATAGAAAGGTCTTGCATGCATTAAATTCTAAATACAAATGCATAATGTTCTACAGTAGAGGTTATAAATAAATATGCACATTATTCATTATTTTTACAATTTAAATAAATATACCATTTAACAAGCAGTTCACACATTAAAATTACTTAAGGGAAACATAAAATCAAGCATTTTGATTCATCAATTTGTTGTAAAAATGTAAAGGTACAACCGTGCAATAGATGAAACCATAGTATTAATGTTGGTATTGGCGTATTCTAGAGATATCAACTTTACCAAAGGTCCATAGGTTTAAAAATACTTAATCATTAGGATTATTAATCAAACTGTTTAGGTTTTATATGAAAGATCTTCTGAAATAATAATTAATATGGTTTTAAACAAATTTTACGATTTAGTAAAATACTTTGCATTCAAACAAATAATTATGTTCGTATCCTAATTTGTCACAATTTGTACATAGTTGTTAAAATGAGTTTTGTTCAGGTAAGTGTTTCATTATGATTCTATGGTTTCAAATACTAAAATTGATAATTATTCAAGGTTTTGTGGATTTTTTATAACTATGATTCGTAGCATAAAATGTGTTTGACACTCTTAAGAATGAATGTGCAATTACTTGAGTAATTTTTTGGTGAACTCCATTTATTAAAAAGGGCCTGTTTGCGTTTATCGGTACGTTATAATTCCAAATGTATGACATCATACATTAAGTTAGTGCACATTTGATATAATATATTCGCGTGAAATTTGTCTTTATTGTGTGATCTGGTTAATGTTGCACAATTATTTTGTGCAATTTTGATTGCGATGTACTATGTACTTTTAATAGCTTCCTTCGTCATAACTAATTGCCAAACAGACAACAAATGAGAACGCTACTGTTCGTCCTGCAGATCGGAAAAACATATCTGTATCTACGTCACAAAATAACACTTTTTACATGTGTCTGTTTTGGTCAATGGATGAAGACGACACTCGACAGACAATACACAACCAAGTGATTCGTATCCGTGTTTTGTTTAAGAGTAGCATTGATATAAGACTTATTTTCAGCAACACTCGCATGTGTCCATACAAAGGCGAATGCATTTGAACACAATTATTACAGCTACATGCTCAGTGTCAGTCTGAACAATTGTGCTCGGTTTATAGCAAGAACTAATGTTACGGTGGGAATACAATCCTATCTTGTAGACGCCGCATGTTCCGAGTTATATCTCTTGACTAAATTCTACATGTAAGCTCTGTGTTTCTTCTTCATTTCTGTTACATTTAAGCTCTCTGTTTCTTCTTTATTTCTGTTTCCTTCCTATTATCACTATTCTGCACTGGCAGATAAAGAAACATACGTATATGTTCGGGAAAAATGTTGAAATACGTCAACATCGAATACGAGCATTTCCCCATCATCAAATCGTTTCCTGTAAACTGAGGATGTACTATAACAAGTGTAAGCTGCATTTCCTTTCCATTTCCTTTTTTCTTTAAGGGTAAGGTATACGTGCTGGTTTCTGGCTCGAACGTTTGGACAGACTGCATGTCAAAGTCATATCCCGCTGCAAAATAACAACAGGAAATCATTCTCGTATTTACCGCAGTATATTTCTTTTATAGATCTACGTAACAAAAGCCGAAATTATACTTCATAGAGTCGCAGGCGCAATTGGAATAGATATGCCAATGTGTAAATCGTGTTTTTCGTTCTTAATGTATACAAAGCAATCAAAGGAAGGGCCTTTTGGTATTGGATTATACATTACACCATTTTCGATTATGTTAAAAGATGACTTAAAGTGCAGTTTTGATATCCAAATACTGCAGCGTTTTTTTGCTTCACACTAACATGATTATTTTGTTAAAGACAGTAATATAGTGCATAATGTATTGTATATAAATTGTGATAGACTTGACAAAATGTTCAATAACTCGCATGCTGTTAAGTATAGTTAAATAATCCATGTATATGATATATGTTTTATTTCCACTTATATAACATATATTTTCGAAATAACTGACACATCCCTAGAGAGGGAATCCGAACCACACGTGTCACTTCGAGGCAATTGGAATGCCTCTACAATGCTCATCTTCTAAATTCATTCAGTCATAACATGTATTTCCATACCTTTCTTGATGATGTTTTCTATCAGCCTCATTGCATATATGAACAGTTTTAGCTTGAACAGTTTTAGCTTCGTGTCCATATCCGTATACACATGGATGTCAATATGCGGCCTAAAGTGTATCTTGTATTTGTATGCCAGCTTATTTGTGGCGCCTGAAACAAAAGTAAATTGAATTCGGGATAGTAATTACTAACAACTAAGCAGACATTTTTTCTATCAGAACCAGTACGAAAGCCTTTTTATGTAAAAACATATAAATGAAAGTGCATGAAATTCGAAGGGAACACAAGCAAACTCATGCACGGCAGGTAAGAACTGCACTTTTATTTAAATTTATGTAACTAAGTCACTTGGGCTTAAATACCTTTTCCAGACCCGTCACTTATATATCATTTTTCATGCACGTTTTAACTAATGCACTACATATGTCAGACATGCGGAGAAAACGTTTACGGTACTTCCGAATGATCGACGCCCACGGATCTGGATTCGGAAAAGTTCCGACAGACCCTTCAAATAACCAATTGATGCTAACATGAATGTTGACTTATTATTTATATTTTTCAGTTATATTTTCAAGCTTACAGTATCCTTCATCGAAACAGTTTTGAAGCCATCGAATATTTGTTCAGCCGTTTCCCCACAATGCTGCTTATGAATACACCGTAATTAGGTTAAATTATACAGTTGTAAATGAAAGACGCTTCGTTGTTTACCAATGACAATACTTCAAAGGTAACCTGACCATATAATGTTTTCCGTTTCTTTTATAATTACAGAAATACTAGATAAGACAATGTGCTCTTTAGATAAACAAATATATTTGCTAATAAACTCCTCCAACAAACAAAACATTAAGAAGAACCTATTTCGATTTCAATAAGACTGAAAATAATTGTTTCAACATCAAAATTTTATTGCAGATCAAAATAAAATAAATACAATGTTCAGAACATCGACAATAAACACTGATTTCGTACTAGTATTATCTTGATTTATGTAGTAAACTCTAAGATCATGTAAATCGGGTTACATTTCATTTCAGTACCGTTCTTGTAGATGCTTTGAAACTTAGACTCGACATTGATTGGATTCTGAAACGGTTGATTGCACATCCCGAGGTCGTCACCATTAATACTCTGCAATATGCAAAATATAATATAATATAATCTCGTAATATATAACGCTTATTCATTTTATAGAAATTATTAAATTGTCACGTTAAGCATGTTAAAGAAAACGAAAATCATGATTTCTTTAAATAAATTATTTTTAATTATAGCTGTGGAAACGAATTAACCCAATTTTGCTTACATATTAAATCAGCGGACGATGTTTACAACTTATTCAACCACTTATTAATTTTCAGATGACATTTCCTTGCGGTCAGTTTAAACCATCAATAGGCTGGAGGCCGTTTTATCAACATATCTTAGCGTGATCTTACGTAAGATTCGTAGAATTTTGTCGTACGCTTATCGTAAGTACTGCGAACCGTTTTATCAAAGAAATCGCAGCTATGATGTCGTAAGATTTGTGCTTAAAGCTACGACTGGGTTAGACCTCTCTTAGCGTTCGTAAACATGGCGGCCGCACGAGCTTTTGACGTTGGTAAACCTAGAGAGATGAGAATGTTTCGAGAAAGAAAGGATTTAGCGATCTCCGTGATGGAGAAATATTGATACTATTGGGCGTGTTTATGTTTGATAACGTTAAATATATTCGTTATGTCATTTTCTGCATTAAACGTCCAAGGGAAATGAAATTTGTGATGTTTGGATAATTAACTCGTTAAATAGGTAAGTATTAAGTCATCTTTGTTCAATTTTTATCACAACAAATGTTTTATGGTTTCTTTTGAAGTAAAACAGTTCATTTGTCATTAAATATTGAATGTTAACGGGTGAACTAGAATTCGGATATTTCACATTTCGGACGCTGCTATACAAGTTATTTGTCGACGCAATATAATGTCATATATACCTTTTGCGCATAAAGTTTTGAAGTTTTTTTTCTATATAATGAATAATAAATAATGCACTCTCAAATATCTGCAATGTCTGTCCAACGATTATAAGTCATAAACTTTGCAATCCCAACATTAGGCCTAAAAAAAAAATGTTGTGGTTCTGGCAACATTGCCAAAATTTCTAGGTTGGGTAGGTCGATTTTTTATTTTTTTTATTATATTTTTTTATCTTCGCCAGACAAGATGCCTGTTTGTAAAAGTCATTTTATGCTGATGTTTTTCACATAAAACCTCTATGTACACCATAGAAAAGTGTTTCCATTATTGTGTAGTGATCATCTTTGTATATTTATCATTTTTACAACTCTTTTTTCCAGCCAGGTGAGATTCAACCTATGATAAAAACCAACAGAACAACCACCATGATTCCGGTTTACGCCCAAAAACTAAGTTTAATACGGGTGTATGAATGTAACGAATGCAACTTGCTTAAAGAATATATCAATGTTATTAAATCACGTTATTGAAAGTTAAAAAAATCACGGTTTTACCCCACCCACTCACGATCGCATACAACTTACCCAGTGCTGGGGGGGGAGTATGGGCTGCACCCTCCATACGTTATTTCTTTTACATTTGTAGAGTGAAATGACGTTATTTGGTACGATATGACCTTTCAAGAAAAAAACAGCAATGAGATCATTGATAACGACATTTAAAAAAAAAAAGTTTTTCTCTTTACCGCATAGATACGCATAATCCCGTCGATTCCGTATCAACCATACTTTTTATCTATTACTGCATATACTTACCACTTTTCCACTTTTCCCGTCGCTACTCATTACCCGATAATCCCGTATATTACAGTTGTAAAGCAAATTCTGGTGAATACGATAAAAGAGCTCAAGAATTTCAAGAAACACAAACATTCGCCATTTTTCTTAAGCATCAAATAAATTTTAGCATTTGTTACTATTTAAAGATGTGATGAAATAACGTACAATCTGGGCGGGTTTTTTTCCACTGAACACGCGTAAATCGCCTGACGTGATGTTCATTTTTTATACAACACAAAATACATCCACACCTTTCCTTGCGACGTTCTACATGTCTGCATAATTTTCGCGCGCTTTTTAATGAGACAAAGGATAAAGCACTGTTTATTTGACGCTAGAATTTGTTAATGTCGCGTTAGCATTAAAATTCGGAAGCGTGTTTCGGATTACAAATTGAATAATGCTCATTTGAGAATCAAAAGAAACATTTACAGTTGTGCGTAATTAATTCACCGATAATATGTTAAAGAGCATTACGTGTCGAATAAATGTTTTGACCATATTATGCATGAAATGCACAATATCCACGAGGATTTCACCCGGTTTCCATCATCTGTCTTCTAAGTTAGTGGCCGAGATTTCATTGTGGAGGTGTACACCGTAGGGACCGATGAGTGTGTTAGATAACACAGCCAACAAGCTGCCATAAAATCACACACTTATGAAAATTGCGTCACTCGTCGTTTGCATGATTTCACATGATTTTACTGCAGGTACAGGTATGACTGCTTATGAGTGCTGACGCTCATTCAAAGCGTGCGCTGTCATTGTCCAATTACAACGACGATCCGCCTTAAGGCGGGCTTTAGGTGGGTAAAGAGATACATGATGTAATTGACAGAGGATCATGAAGCGGCTCTCACAATTTTCGACTAAGTCGATATCGCTTTGATATTTATCCTACCAGAAAACGGTAAAAAAAAGTTTAGGGTCGGCACGGTCAATAAAAACTGTAGGGTCCACGCATTTTCCTAGGTAGGGTCGGGTGACCGGAATTACAACATTAATTTTTTTAGGCCTTATCAAGGTTCTGTCAAAATTAGATTTATGAATTGTACAGTATTATATACAGCAGCTGAGCAACATAAATCTTACACTGCACTGTGAGATGCAAGGTAGCAAAGTTATATTCTGATCGAGTTACGCTCTTGCCCAATGGCAAAGTTATTTTAATGACCATGTATCACACTGTACAATGTCACGTGTCAGTCAGAAATGGCTTAACTAATAGTGTTAAATCATGAAACATGTGAATTAAATAGATGCCCCAATAATTCAACAAAGTTAGTGAAACACATTTCACATATTAAAGTATAGTTTATTTGCAGGTTCATTGAGATTGTGTCAAAATGGCTTGGGTCAACACACATGACGCCTCTGTCTTTGTCCGTGGTTTGAATGTATGACAATAAATAATGTGCTTTTATGGATATACCATTAGAGGGACTATGGCTAGTATTGGCTAGGAAAAAGTAGAATACTACTGTTATGATGATGCAAATATTATAGTTTTTACATCAATCATTTCAATGCATTGCACATTACTAAAATAAAATGTGTTTAATGTGCATACATAATTTTACTTTTAATTTCTTTCAACAACATAAAAGATTCAATTATATTTCTGTATGTGTGTACACACTGTATTAACAAATAAAATATGCATATCAATGTTAAATTTATAATTTAAATTAATTTAAGATTGCGTTGAGCTTGCGAGCATCCTATAGCTACCTTCATAAAACGTTTAACCAATAATTGTTCCAACTTAAACTTAGCATATAATAAATTTGTTATTAGACTTTCCTGGAAGAAAACCACAAGGGACACCTACTGAGGGACTCCGGCTATCAACAATAGGTACAACAATGCCCAGTCAAGTGTATTGTGGTTGAGAGGGCTTTTGGACTGCCAAAGAGTAGATTCAGGTATGTAAACGTACTACATGTATGTTTATTTAGTTCAAAACAGTTAAACACATTCAGTTAATCAACATAAGACATCATTTAATAAGCACAAAATAAATCTCCCCACAAAATATTGGATAAGTGTGATGCTTTATGCCTTTAATACTCTTTAGAGCATAATTGTAATCGTCACATCGACATCATAACAATTTAGTAAACGTACACCGTGGGAAGCCTTAAGCATTGCGCCTGTTATTCCTCTGTGATTGTCTGTTCATCTTTGGATGGATTTTGCATAACAGCAACTGCTGAATGACCTTAATGTGTTAATAAATTGTAGCTGTACAAAAATGTGTAATTAAATTTGTTTTGTTATTTGTTTTCAAGTTTTGAGCATATATACACAAGTTGTTTGTACTGAAGAAATTTGTCTTTTAATGACTGATGGACTTGTTTGTGTTTAACAACGTGACATGGGGGCATAAGTGAAGGAGACACATGTACCGTAGTTAAAAAACATTTAATACAGATTTTAAAGTTGCTTTCATATGCACGTGCATGTTTTGATAAAAATGGATGCCGTAGATTAATTCCAAATTTTGTTTTATGAATTTATTTCTTTACCCATTTTAGTCTTAAATTTAATTAATATCATGTTCATCAATTAAATAAAATGCATAATAATCATTAGTATTGATAATAAGTTGGATATTGTAATTAAATCACTAGTTTATATTGATTGTTATTCTCTATCGACAGGTGTCTACATAAAACTTGCGGTTGTTTATTCATGAGACTCGATGAGTGCTGTCAAGCAGTGGCTGCATGAATGCGCCTGCACAACTTATGCATAGATTAGCAGGTGCCACTACCTGAACAACTTAATGAGGCACAGGAAGTGGATGACGTTGTGCACAGTCCACAACAGGACCAAAATGCAGCTTATATGGACAACACATCATTAACTTATTTATGTAGTTGCTGTTTTATGCTCACATGTGCACGAAGTGCTATAGGTGGGTCATTGTGGTCTGTCTATGTTCGGCGACATGTGTTAATATTCAATATTTGACTCTTTGTTGATGAAAGATGGTCATTATGTACGATGATTACATGTTTTCTTTATATTAGAACAAAGTGAAAATAAATTCTACTCCTTTATTTATTTATCTTTGTAACATAACAATACAGGGTTTTTCTCCAACAACTCTACAGCTAGGGAACAATGCAGTGGAACACTATCTGAAAATGAAATACATTTTATGTGAATACAATTTGTATTTGTAAGGCAAGTGATGAAATAAAAGGTTAACGTTGTTACATAAAGAGATGTGGTTTCTGTTTGTTCTTTAAAGAGCATGTACTGTGTATACTGTACATCAGACGAGGTTCTGTTGGAACTAATAGTTTCATATAAAAAATTCTTGAGAATGAATTGTATCATTTATGTTAAGATGGACTGTTGATACATTATTACACATTCATGATCGTACACTTCATAAGTTAATCTTTAATTTTCATGGAACTCGCATCTTTTTTTTTCTTACTGGCTGTTCTGACTGGGCCTCACATGCGCTGTTTCGCGGATTTCTTATAATGATTATATATGAATGAATATGACTCGTAAAATAACATAAGTAATCCAATATGTTATTTTAGCTTATGTATACTCGTTAATTTATTTTCTACAAGTCCATGTAAAACAAGAGGGCCATGATGGCCCTGAATCGCACACCTGACTAACCAAATACAATCCCAACCCAGATTTCATCAAGATAAACATTCTGACCAAATTGCATAAAGATTAGATGAAAACTGTAACCTCTATTTTCTACACAAGGTTTTTCTATTATTTGACCTAGTGACCTAGTTTTTGACCCTTGGTGACCCGAATACAATCCCAACCCAGATTTCATCAAGATAAACAGTCTGATCAAATTTTATAAAGATTGGATGAAAACTGTGACTTCTATTGTCTACACAAGGTTTTTCTATTATTTGACCTAATGACCTAGTTTTGGACCCCAGATGACCCAAATACAATCCCAACCCAGATTTCATCCAGATAAACATTCTGACCAAATTTCATAAAAATTGGATGAAAACTGCGACCTCTATTGTCTACACAAGGTTTTTCTATTATTTGACCTATTATGTGACCTTGTTTTTGACCTAGTGACCTAGTTTTTGATCCCAGATGACCCAAATACAATCCCAACCCAGATTGTATCATGATAAACATTCTGACCAAATTTCATAAAGATTGGATGAAAACTGTGATCTCTCCTGTCTACACAAACAAATTGTTGACGGACGCACGCACACACGCACGCACACACATACGGACGCCGGACATCACACGGTCACATAAGCTCACCACGTTACTTTGTCAGGTGAGCTAAAAAACAATAACTTTTTTGTATTTACTATAAACAAAATTAATATTCAGTTGATTTTTACAATTGGTATTGTGAAATGTGATTATAAATAATTAATAACCTTTTTTTAAATAACATGTATGAAATAAATCACCATAATAACTTAAGATATGAGTCGCACTCTGAGAAATGGGGTTTAAAGCATGTGCGAAAAGTGTTGTCCCAGATTTGCCTGTGTAGTCCGCACAGGTCAATCAGGGACAACACTTTCTGCTTTTATTTTATGTTTCGTTTTAAAAAAGACTCTTCTTAGCAAAAATGCAGTTTAGGCAGAAAGTTGTCCCTGATTAGCCTGTGCGGACTGCACAGGCTTATCTGGTATGACACTTTATGAACATGCATTAAACCCCCCTTTTCACAGAGCGGGACTCATATGTAAGTAGACGCAATGTTTTTATTTTGGTATTTTGCGAAATTACTTGTATCTAACGATAAATATGCATTAATAAATATGGACAATCGATCTTTATGAGCTGTCATACATACAAACATGTACATTCAATGACAAAGATATTTTGATATTATGCATTTATTACAATGTGAAATGTATCTGTAACCAAGTAACTTCATAAGTAACGATCTTTATGTCACATAATTAATTTATGATTATGATAACGTTGTTAAACCTTTTAAGCTCATCTATTTTTTGAAAAAAAAAATGAGCTATTGTCATCACCTTGGCGTCGGCGTTGGCGTCGGCGTCAGGTTAAGTTTTGCGTTTAGGTCCACTTTTCTCAGAAAGTATCAATGCTATTGCATTCAAACTTGATACACTTACTTACTATCATAAGGGGACTGGGCAGGCAAAGTAAGATAACTTTGGCGTGCATTTTGACAGAATTATGTGCCCTTTTTATACTTAGAAAATTGAAAATTTTGGTTAAGTTTTGTGTTTAGGTCCATTTTATTCCTTATTAAGGAATAATAATATTATCTGTGGTGATCTTTATTGGTTCTGTTGGTTTACTTGGATGGGACATGTGTGAACTTTTATAGAACTTTGAAAAGTCTATATCTGTCTATCAGTAACAAAATTCAGCTATGGCATAATAAGATCAGATGTGCAAACAATGTCATAGGGTTGTTAAATTAACAATTTGAAGGCAATTATGCTGAAAAAATATTAAAGTTCCCATCCATATTTAGTCTGATTATCGACAAGTGTCTGCCAATAAATGTCAAACTAGTAATACAAAACTTACCACAAGTATGTAAAAGCACTAAGTACCTGTTGTGATCATTTTTAGTAAGATAGTGTAATTCTAAACAGTAGTGTAATTCTAAACAGTAGCAAATAGCTTGTTTAGTAAATGCATAATGCATTTAATATGATTTCTATTCCAAGTGTAATTAATAAATTGGTTGTTACTTGTTAATCCATGATAAATGTTTTATGGCTAGTACAAAACCAGCATTGTTAATTTTGTAAAAGGTAATACAATAACATCACTTTGTAATTTCATATACGTAAATATTCTTGTACTGTAGGTTGATGACAGTGTTTTAGTATTACTTATTTTGTAACTTTTATTTTATGTGCAAATAAATGATGTGAAGTGTTTTGTATCTCCACACAATACCACATACCTTTTTATATATGTACTGTGTTATGTGTTATTTGAATGTTTAAATAAAAAATATGGTGATAAAACATGATGCATTCTAATATTTGCATTCAAATTGTAACTATAAAGCTTAGTGTATGCATTGTAAGAATTGCTACAAAATGGCTAGCTTTTTAGTGGCGACAGAATTTAAACTATTCAACAATAGTTTGCGAAAGAAAATTAAAAACCTGCAAGATACCTGTATTTATTAAATATTTTAATTGCAAAACAAGAATGTTGTTATGCTGTTACAATCCTGTCAAATTTGTCAATCAAAATTGATTTGACACATCACATGATTTTGATTATGTTAAATCAGTGTACTGTATGCTAAATGCAACTGCTTTAGCAAGCTGTTAAGGTGAATTGAGACATTTGATGAAACAAACTGTTTCCTGGGTAGGACCAGTACTTAGTGTCTATATGACATACCATGACGTCGAAAGTCTACAAGACCTACTAGGTAGAACGAGAAATGTACTTCGACGTACAATTTTCACCGACCCTTGAAGGTTAGCCAATCAGAAGACACCTTACATATGTTGCTTTAAGAGATATTTGACATGGAACATTATTATTATTATTATTATTTATATCAAATTATGCGACTATTGACCGCTTACTCATAGATATTGTGCGTATTTATTAAACATTATTATTATTATAATTTATACCAAATGATGCGACTATCGACCGCTAACTCATAGATATTGTGCGTATTTATTGACCTGGCGTGGCGGAGTTAACCTCTGACTTATGCAAATTATGGTTATCACAAAAAGCGACCAATCGGGGAGGTTATTATACATAATTATCCCGTTATCGTTTGGTAACTGTTTGGTTACCGTTGGGAATTTCCT